>NC_090752.1:96721387-96741387 GCF_036898095.1 Palaemon carinicauda | reverse complement strand
CCCCTTACCAGAATGGTTTCAAATTCACAACTACGCAATTTAGTCAGAAATTTAGGCTTTAATAAGTAATATTATAAAGTCTCTCAATGCTTTGTGTATTTGTGATTGACACTTCTTATGAACAGTGAAGACTTGTTCTCAGGATGGGACCTTTGGCTGTTAATTATATATTTCGAACGAATTTGATAAATATATGTGTAATATATGTTATATTGAATATATACCGTTGCTATGTGCATTTTTTCAACTTCCATATACCAGGATATATTGATAAGATTGGTTCCTCTTCTGTAAACAGACATGTTTTCATTCACATTTCATTATTTTTGAGCGGTTCACTTTGAGATATGTTATTTTATTAATTATTTTGACCATATAATGTAGGTCACTATTAAAATGTTGTCATCATCATCTCTTCCTACGCCTATTGACGCAAAGGGCCTCTGTTAGAATTCGCCAGTCGTCTCTATCTTGAGCTTTAATTCAATACTTCTCCACTCATCATCTCCCATTTCACAATTCATAATTCTCAGCCATGTAGGCCTTGCTCTTCCAACTCTTCGAGTGCCTTGTGCAGCCTAGTTTGGGAAATTTTGGTAAACTAATCTCTCTTGGGGAGTGTGAAGAGCATGCCCAAACCATCTCCATCTAACCCCTCACCATGAGGATATCCACATATGGCACTCAAGTAATCTGTCTTATAGTTTCATTTCTAATCCTGTCGTGCCATTTTAACTCCCCATATTCTTCTGAGAGCTTTGTTCTCAAATCTACAAAATCTGTTGGATATTGTTTCATTGTCATACCACGACTTCGTGTCCATACAGTAACACAAATGTCACTAAACTGCTATATAGCATAATATATTAGAATTTTAGAATTACTTAATATTTATATCATGTCCTCACTCAAATGGTTTTTGCTCCGCCGTGGGTCGCCTCGCTTGGCAATTTTCTTTATATCACGGCTCCTCCGTTCTGGCAAGCAGTACATTGGTGCAAGGTATGTAGAATTATGTGTGTGTGCTGCGCACGGCTCTTGCGTGGGTTAGTACTGTATTACAAAACATCATAATTACCTGTAATCTTATTTATTATTATTAACCTGACCTAGTAATACCTATTGTCTTATCTTATGAACATAAACACTTCATAATATTGAGAAATCCTTCATTTATCCTGTATCTCAGACCTGACAAGAGGGAAAAAGATTGACAGGTCTTAATGATGTTACTCTTGAAGATAATGAGGAACAACGTAGTGACAGCATTTAAATAAATTAACTATGTGTGAATCAATATACCATGGTGTGTAGAATGAAATATACATATGGCAACGGGATATATGTGATATAACAAATATTACAAAACTTGTTGTTACTTACGAAATGTTTTTAAGATATCCACGGATGCTTATGACTATTAGTATGGCCCAAAGGTTTTTTTTTTTTTTTTTTTTTTTTTTTTTTTTTTCCAGCAGATCGGCACACGAGTAATCAACCTATTGAATATTGATAGTTTATTTTGGTACTGAAGTCGAAAAGCTGATTCAATTGTTCCGAGTGTCAGGGCTTAGTCATTCATTCTCTTATATCTGTTTTTAAACTTTTTCATCTCAGAGATTAACATGGCAAACTCCTGAATAACTAGTAAAAAGTTATCTAATAACGTGTAAGAAAAAATTATATAGAAATAAGAATAAAATGGAAAGGTACTCTTAATGGAATTAATGTCCAGACACTTTCTTAATTGTTTACTAATTGGAGTAGTACTGGGCATTATTGTGTTAGGATAAGAACTTCTTTTCTTGGTTTCTCATCAACGTAATGTCTGACAAGATCTATTTTTCTCTCAACCAATCGTCGTCTTCCTCTCTCAGCTGCCCCCCTCCCCCAGAATCAAAATAACTCATCCCTTAAATAATTGAATTCTCATATGCATCGACACCCACTCCCACGATTTCGTTATTTATTTATAAATAACTATCGTAAATTCACCGACCCTATACAAACGACGCCATTTAAAAGCATATTCAAAATCTAAGTCTATTTATGGAACTCAAAGCTTTGCAAAACAAAGGAGGCAACAAAACAATTGCGGTTTTGTTGAACGATTACCCCCATTGTTTTGAATCTATTCCAGTTCTGTTGTTGTAAGTGGTAGATCTGGGGGAAGTCAAATTCACTTACGACTAGCAAAAGGTCGGCTTTTCATTGCTATCTGTTTTCAACTATCCCGTTTAAATTCTGGCAGAAAGATAGTTGCGAATACGCACGTGTATATAGGTAGGCACACACACACCTCTCTCTCTCTCTCTCTCTCTCTCTCTCTCTCTCTCTCTCTCTCTCTCTCTCTCTCTCTCTCTCTCTGTATATATAATATATACACACAAATATATATATATATATATATATATATATATATATATATATATATATATATATATATATATATATATACATACATACAAATGAATTTTGAATACTCTTGATAGGAGTTGAACCCTGAAGATATACAGGAGACTAAAGTTAGCCAATTTAAACAGTCATTGAATAAATTAAGAATGATATTTCTGTACAGGCAACTACGTCCCAATTCCCTTATTATTCACTTTAAAATTGTATACAGTCTACTGTTTCTTGGATGTTGAATCTTTGCCGTTACAGTAAGTCTTACACTGTATCCAATATCATTTATTTTTTTTCTTATTTTTTTCCGAGCACTTCTGAATTATCCGCTTATTTGAAAGCAATCTTAAAGTACCTTGATCAGTGATTTCATTTAGCTCAACTTTTTGTCCATTTTTCAATTCTATATTTCTCACCATTCCAATATTTTTTTCTTATTCCACATTGTACACGAACAATATTTTTTTTCAACTTTTTTTATTTATTTATTTATTTATTTTATTTTATTTTATTTTATTTTATTTTTTTTTTTTTTTTTTTTTTTTTTTTAGCGGTCCGCTCCCTCGTCATTTCCCAATATAAAGGGAGTTATTACTCATTTAATCGTGAATGAAGCCCCTTTTCAGTAAAACATCCTCAATGTCAGTTGTGCCATTGGGCTAACCAGAAAGGCTATCAACAGCACGTCTAGCCTTTATTCACACTGCGCTATTCACCTCTTATCTTGCACGACTCATTCGCTTTTTAACACACACACACACTTAAAGCTACGAAGAAAAATGGAGATATACATGGGAGATAAATACAGTACTACCACATATCATCGTTTGGCTTATATTTGAATGCCCATTTTCAATTGTATATCCATAATTGGAAATGCACATTTTTAGAGGGGCAAATATGATTTCATAAAGGAATACAACCATATTTCGTAGTGTTCGAGCGACTGCAAGTCTTAGGTCATAGGATATAATAAATTCATTTCAATGTAAATTGATCATTCGAGGCAGAAGAACATCCCCGAAGAGTTTTCTAATCATTAATTCTTTGGCGTGGAATTATTCATAGAATTTGGTACTCTCTTATTCTGAGGGATTTCAGGTTTTCATACGATCAACAGCCTATCGCATCCTGCTGCTATAGTTTGCTCCAGGCTTCATGGTATTGTACGAGGATTGGTTGTTATATATATACACAAACAACACACACACATATATATATATATATATATATATGTGTGTGTGTGTGTGTGTGTGCGTGTATGTATGTATGTACAGTATGTACTCCCAGCAACAAAACCTGTGTCGCCTGGCCAGACCTGACTTGGGGAGATCATGCCCCTCTTGCCCTGAAAGGTGGCCGACGTTAAACAACCGAAACATTGTTAGGATGGTTCGAATGTGAGGAGGGAAATTACCAATATCACTCAAAGAAATGCGATTAAGAGAGAAAACTTTTTTATTCTTTTAAGAAATGTAATCTAATATAATTTCGAAAATAATTCATCAAAAGATTTTATCATAACTTTTCATTTGAATTTTCCTATCCTTGGAACTGACTATTCATATTAATATTCATAACATGGAAATATCCTTCGTTTGCATTTTCTTAAGCAAACACTCTCTCTCTCTCTCTCTCTCTCTCTCTCTCTCTCTCTCTCTCTCTCTCTCTCTCGTTATTGCGAAATCACATTTCTCTCTCTCTCTCTCTCTCTCTCTCTCTCTCTCTCTCTCTCTCTCTCTCTCTCTCTCTCTCTCTCTCTCTCTCCACATACACACTGTAGCCTACGTATTATATGTAGGGGCTAATAATGTATCGTTTCAAATACCACCAATGGGTCACCAATCATTAATAAGTGGCCTTTGCTCAAAATTTCGAAGGTAATGAGGTTTAAAGGTTTAGTTGTTGATTTCAGTGTTTTCTTTTGATTTCGATCATGAGCCACGTAGCTCGGTGTGGTTGGGGTCAGCTTTTGTCACGGGCTACTTGGCTCCGCTCTTCTTAGAGAATATAGTATTATTTGCTATATAAATTATATTACTTTAAGGTTGGAGATTTAAAATGCATCATCAGTTAACATAATCTTTATTTTTTCAGAAGTGATTGGTAAAAATAAAATAAGTGAAATGACATGCAATGAAAGTTCATTGGTGCATTATTATAGTGATGTAGTGTATAACAGATTAAACTATCCACACATTGTTTACTCAAATTATCAGGTTCGGTGTCAATAACCTTAGATGTCAGGATGACAAAAAACTCCTGATCAATCAATCAAATTATCTGGGCAAGTCGCTCACTTCCAAGCGAACCCCCTTCCCTGGTGACGATTGCTCAATGCTCAAAGGTCCGAGTCTAGCTGGCTTCACCCTTCTCAAGGCAAAAGGAACTCTTTCCTTAGCATTGAGTATTCGTATTATTACGATTTCATTTGTCGTTTCATGTCCTGATATCCAACACCTTAAAAGTGTTCCCCCGGTAAGCTCTTCAAGAAATCCATTACTCTCGATATTTGTTCAATCAGTCTTTCGCATATTTACTTCGTTATTTATAGTTTTGATATCATTTTAAACACCTGGAAAGCAAACTTCATGAAATATGGTCATCTTAGTAATTCGTTTTTCATTGACTAAAAAACTTCCACCCGAAAGATCTCATCATAATTGTGAGGTTTTTAAACCTCAAACATGTGGGGATGGGGGTAGAAAGATATAACCTGGTGGGGGTTAAAGATGACGGTGAAGAGGTGGCAATTGGGTGATCTTAATATATGGCTTGACGAGGTTTGCTTATTAACATTTATGAAGTGATGATGATGATATTAATACCCCTATTGATAACATTTAATATCAATGATTCCAACTGGCAATGAAAACGGGCATATATCATTCTAACATTGTTTTTAGGTGGTCATTGAACATCTTTGGAACATGGGATCTTCACCCGAAAGAAATACAATTCCAACACTAACTTCCAAAGTAGTTAGCGGGCTTGTGTGATCCTTCGGAACATCCAAGTAATATAAAATATTGGATAGAGGTATATATATATATATATATATATATATGTACATATATATATATGTAAATTCTGTATATATTGTATATATATGTATATATATATATATATATATAGAGAGAGAGAGAGAGAGAGAGAGAGAGAGAGAGAGAGAGAGAGAGAGAGAGAGAGAGCAGCTGCTAGAATAATGCAAACAAAGGATATACCATTCCGACTTATATTAATTGGAATAGTCAGTTCCCACAATTTTTAAGGATGTTCCATATGAAAATATAATAAGGAATTCAAATATATCGGTGTGATTATATTTTTCGATAAGTATTCTCGATCACGATTGCATTTCTTAAAAGAATAAGAGATAAGACCTCTCTAAATATATATATATATATATATATATATATATATATATAAATATATATATATATATATATATATATATATATATATATATATATATATATATATATATATATATATATATATATATATATATATATATATATATATATATATATATATATATATATATATATATATATATGATTAGTGTTTGCAACATGTTGTTAATGATAAAGATTCATGATAAATAACCACGTGTTGCAAACTAACTAATCAGCTATCATAGTGGAGAAGGGTTGCTTGTAAGTGTAAGAACAGATTCCTGAATTCGACAGGAATATGCACGATAGACTTGTAATAAACTTGTGTGTATATATATATATCTATATATATATATATATATATATATGTATATATATAAATATATATATGTATATATATAAATATATATATATATATATATATATATATATATATATATATATATATATATATACAAGTTTATTACAAGTCTACCGTGCATATTCCTGTCGAATTCAGTAATCTGTTCTTAGACTTGTGACGGAGCCGAGAGAGGGTGTGAAATCAAAGGCAGATTGGAAACGACTGAGTTATATATTAAGGAACACTCTTCTTTATATACAAAACGGCAAGGCAACAGGACATGGCATGTTCGAGGGACAGACAAAGTTCAGAGCAAAACCGGAGACATGATCATTCAGGTTCTTTTTAGTGCGAGGGAAGAGCGCAGATACAAGCATAATATATACAATAGGAATTATGTACAATTGTGTGACACACGGTTGGTACATGGCTCCCCCTCTAAAAATGACATACTGAACATGTTAAATAGGTGCCCTAAATCTGGAGAGGTAATAGTAACAACTGCGCCGATGAGCAGCAGTGAGTGGCTGTAGAAGTCGTTGGTTGGGGTGCGAGTAAGTGGTGGATGATGGTTGGCTGTGTTGCCGCTCCGGCTCGTCACGGGGTAGGCGAGTGTGTCCTACGGCATTCATAGGCGTGTGTGTCCTACGGCATTCATAGGCGAGTGTGTCCTACGGCATTCATAGGCGTGTGTGTCCTACGGCATTCATAGGCCTACGGCATTCATAGGCGAGTATATCCTACGGCATTCATAGGCCTACGGCGTTCATAGGCGTGTATGTCCTACGGCATTCATAGGCGTGTATGTCCTATAGAATTCACGTCAGCTTCGGTTGAAGTTGAATAGGTGTCCTCTTCGTCACGAGTGGAGGCGTCGATGGAGGTTTTGAAGGTCATGAAGTGGCTGTCCATAAGGGCACAAAGTAGGTTCACCTCACGAAGAGAGCTGTCTGCGGCAGGTTGCAGGCGAGTGATACTGGTCATTTTCCCGAGGGTGAGCGAAGCCCTTTGGTCCCCCAACGGTTGTTGAGAGAGCTGAAAAGGCGTTGCTATACGGGCGGCTGGCGACGGCGAGTACTGCTGCAGAAGGTATGCGTTGACGGCGTCATAGTAACGGTGAGAGGCGGGGGGTGGGGGAGGCGGAAGGAGCCAGTCACTCCGGGGTCACCAATGTGACGGAGCCGAGAGAGGGTGTGAAATCAAAGGCAGATTGGAAACGACTGAGTTATATATTAAGGAACACTCTTCTTTATATACAAAACGGCAAGGCAACAGGACATGGCATGTTCGAGGGACAGACAAAGTTCAGAGCAAAACCGGAGACATGATCATTCAGGTTCTTTTTAGTGCGAGGGAAGAGCGCAGATACAAGCATAATATATACAATAGGAATTATGTACAATTGTGTGACACACGGTTGGTACATGGCTCCCCCTCTAAAAATGACATACTGAACATGTTAAATAGGTGCCCTAAATCTGGAGAGGTAATAGTAACAACTGCGCCGATGAGCAGCAGTGAGTGGCTGTAGAAGTCGTTGGTTGGGGTGCGAGTAAGTGGTGGATGATGGTTGGCTGTGTGGCCGCTCCGGCTCGTCACGGGGTAGGCGAGTGTGTCCTACGGCATTCATAGGCGTGTGTGTCCTACGGCATTCATAGGCGAGTGTGTCCTACGGCATTCATAGGCGTGTGTGTCCTACGGCATTCATAGGCCTACGGCATTCATAGGCGAGTATATCCTACGGCATTCATAGGCCTACGGCGTTCATAGGCGTGTATGTCCTACGGCATTCATAGGCGTGTATGTCCTATAGAATTCACGTCAGCTTCGGTTGAAGTTGAATAGGTGTCCTCTTCGTCACGAGTGGAGGCGTCGATGGAGGTTTTGAAGGTCATGAAGTGGCTGTCCATAAGGGCACAAAGTAGGTTCACCTCACGAAGAGAGCTGTCTGCGGCAGGTTGCAGGCGAGTGATACTGGTCATTTTCCCGAGGGTGAGCGAAGCCCTTTGGTCCCCCAACGGTTGTTGAGAGAGCTGAAAAGGCGTTGCTATACGGGCGGCTGGCGACGGCGAGTACTGCTGCAGAAGGTATGCGTTGACGGCGTCATAGTAACGGTGAGAGGCGGGGGGTGGGGGAGGCGGAAGGAGCCAGTCACTCCGGGGTCACCAATGTGACGGAGCCGAGAGAGGGTGTGAAATCAAAGGCAGATTGGAAACGACTGAGTTATATATTAAGGAACACTCTTCTTTATATACAAAACGGCAAGGCAACAGGACATGGCATGTTCGAGGGACAGACAAAGTTCAGAGCAAAACCGGAGACATGATCATTCAGGTTCTTTTTAGTGCGAGGGAAGAGCGCAGATACAAGCATAATATATACAATAGGAATTATGTACAATTGTGTGACACACGGTTGGTACAGACTTAAAAGAAACCCTTCTCCTCTATGATAGCTGATTAGTGAGTTTGCAACATGTGGTTATTTTTCATGAATATATATCAATAACAACCTGTTGCAAACACTAATCAGCTATCACAGTGGAGATGAATTTATTTCAAATCTAAGAATAGATTCCTGAATGCGACATGAATATGCACGGTAGACCTGTAATAAACTTGTATTTGTCCTGTTAGCATGGTTGGTTACAGTCTCTGCAAGCATGGTTTCGGCTAAGAGGCATAGGTTTGAATTTATTCCCAGCCTGAAGCTGTTATCATTAATGAATTTCTAGTGGATATTAATTTCCAAAGGTAGAATTCGATATTAAATGTCATTGTGGTAGATATTTACATTCAAGAGTGTTATTCATATATATATATATATATATATATATATATATATATAAATATATATATATATATATTCTTTTTTTTTTACTTGCCAAGTTACAACCCTATTTGTGTCCGATTTATCGGAGTCCAGACATGGATGGCTATATATGAAAGGTCTGGGAATCGCTGACGGGTATTATGTAGCAGGAGCCTGCATGGTGAGGAGGAGGTATGCTGGCTATTTAGTTCGCCACTCACCTGGCTGAAGCGGAGTCATTTCATTCAAAAAAAATACCTAAAGTATATGCTGTATTTAATCGTAGCACCTCTTTGGCCCACATGTTGAGGTTCCTTACCTCTAGCATTAGGGGCTTTTTGACCTCTTATTTTGAGGTACCTTACTTCTAGCATTTGAGATTCTTTGACCTCTATTTTGAGGTGCCTTATCTCTAGCATTAGGGGCTTTTTAACCTCTCTTTTGAGGTGCCTTATCGCTAGCATTAGGGGCTTTTTGACCTCTATTTTTAGGTGCCTTATCTCTAGCATTAGGGGCTTTTTACCTCTATTTTAGGTGCCTTAACTTTAGCTTTAGGGGCTTTATGACCTCTATTTCGAGGTGCTTTATCTCTACCCTTAGGGTTTTTTTGACCTCCTATTTTGAGGTGCCTTATCTCCAGCCTTAGGAGCTTCTTACCTATTATTTTGAGGGGCCTTATCTCTAGCATTAGGGCCTTTTTGACCTCTTATTGTGAAGTGTCTTATCTCTAGCATTACGTTTTTTACCTCTCTTCTTAGGAGCCTTATCTCTAGCATTATGGGATTTTTTTACCTTTTACCTCTATGTTGAGGTGCCTTATCTCTAACATTGGGGGCTTTTTTACCTCTATTTTAAGGTGCCTTATCTCTAGCATTAGGGTTTTTTTTTTTACCTCTTTTTAGGTGCCCTTTCTCTAACACTAGGAGTTTTTTTACCTCTATTTTCATGCGCCTTATCTCTAGCATTAGGGCCTTTTTTACCTCTGTTTTGAGGTGCGCTATCTCTAGCATTGGGGACTTTATGAGCTCTATTTTAAGGTGCCTTATCTCTAGCATTAGGGGCTGTTTGCCCGCTGATTTTGAGGTGCCAGTTGCCTTATCTCTAGCATTAGGGGATTTATTTACCTATATTTTGAGGTGCCTTATCTCTATCATTACGAGCTTTTTACCTCTGTTTTTAAGTGCCTTAACTTAAGCTTTAGGGGATTTATAACCTTCGATCAAAAGATGCAGACATAGAAGAAGATGACCTCTATTTGTAGGAGCCTGATATATAGAATTAGGGGCTTTTTTACCTCAATTTTGAGGTGCATTACTTTTAGCATTAGAGGCTCTTTGACCTCTCTTTTTTGGTGCATTATTTATAGCATTACGAGCTCTTTGACCTCTATTTTTAGATGCCTTATTTATACCACTAAGGGCTTTTTGACCTTGATATTGAGGTGCATAACTTCTACCATTAGAGGCTCTTTGACCTTTCTTTTTAGGTGCCTTATTTATAGCATTAGAGGCTTTTGGACCTTGATTTTGAGGTTCATTACTTGTAGCATTAGAGGGTCTTTGACCTCTCTTTTTAGGTGCCTTATTTATAGCATTAGGGGCTTTTTGACCTCGATTTTTATTTGTATTACTTCTAGCATTAGAGGCTCTTTGACCTCTCTATTTAGGTGCCTTGTTTATAGCATTAGGGGCTTTTTTACCTTGATTTTGAGGTGCATTACTTGTAGCATTAGAGGCTCTTTGACCTCTATTTTTAGGTGCCTTATTTATAGCATTAGTGGCTTTTTGACCTCGATTTTTAGGTGTATTACTTCTAGCATTAGAGGCTCTTTGACCACTCTTTTTAGGTGCCTTATTTATAACATTATGGGCTTTTTTACCTCGATTATAATATGCAACTCTTCTAGCATTAGAGGCTCTTTGACCTCTATTTTTAGGTGCCTTATTTATAACATTAGGGGCTTTTCGACCTCAACATGGAGGTGCATAATTTGTAGCATTAGAGGCTCTTTGACCTCAATTTTTAGGTGCCTTATTTATAGCATTAGGGGTTTTTTGGCCTCGATTTTGAGGTGCATTACTTCTAGCATTAGAGGCTCTTTGACCTCTCTATTTAGGTGCCTTATTTATAGCATTAGGGGCTTTTTTACCTTGATTTTGAGGTGCATTACTTGTAGCATTAGAGGCTCTTTGACCTCTATTTTAGGTGCCTTATTTATAGCATTTGGAGCTTTTTTACCTCGATTTTTAGGTGCATTACTTCTAGCATTAGAGGCTCTTTGACCTCTATTTTTAGGTACCTTATTTAAAGCATTAGTGGCTTTTTGTCCTCGATTTTGAGGTGCATTATTTCTAGCATTAAAGGCTCTTTGACCTCTCTTTTTAGGTGCCTTATTCATAGCATTAAGGGCTTTTTTTTACTTCGATTTTGAGGTGCACTACCTCTAGCATTAGAGGCTCTTTGACTTCTACTTTTAGGTGCCTTATTTATAGCATTGGGGGCTTTTTTTGACCTCGATTTTGAGGTGTATTACTTCTAGGATTAGAGGTTCTTTGACCTCTTTTTAGGTGCCTTATTTGTAACATTAGGGGCTATTTGACCTCGATGTTTAGGTGTATTACTTCTAGCATTAGAGGTTCTTTGACCTCTCTGTTTAGGTGCCTTATTTATAGCATTAGGGGCTTTTTGACCTCGATTTTTAGGTACATTACTTGTAGCATTAGAGGCTCTTTGAACTCTATTTTTAGGTGCCTTATTTATAGCATTAGTGGCTTTTTTACCTCGATTTTTAGGTGTATTACTACTAGCATTAGAGGCTCTTTGACCTCTATTTTTAGGTGCCTTATTTATAGCATTAGTGGCTTTTTTACCTCGATTTTTAGGTGTATTACTACTAGCATTAGAGGCTCTTTGACCTCTATTTTTAGGTACCTTATTTATAGCATTAGAGGCTTTTTGACCTCGATTTTTAGGTGTATTGCTTCTAGCATTAGAGGCTCTTTGACCTCTCTTTTTAGGTGCCTTATTTATAGCATTAGGGGCTTTTGGACCTCGATTTTTAGGTACATTACTTGTAGCATTAGAGGCTCTTTGACCTCTATTTTTAGGTGCCTTATTTATAGCATTAGTGGCTTTTTTACCTCGATTTTTAGGTGTATTACTACTAGCATTAGAGGCTCTTTGACCTCTATTTTTAGGTACCTTATTTATAGCATTAGAGGCTTTTTGGCCTCGATTTTTAGGTGTATTGCTTCTAGCATTAGAGGCTCTTTGACCTCTCTTTTTAGGTGCCTTATTTATAGCATTAGGGGCTTTTGGACCTCGATTTTGAGTTGCATTACTTCCAGCATTAGAGGATCTTTGACCTCTGTTTTTAGGTGCCTTATTTATAACATTAGGGGCTTTTTTTACCTCGATTTTTAGGTTTATTACTTCTAGCATTAGAAGCTCTTTGACCTCTCTATTTAGGTGCCTTATTTATAGCATTAGGGGCTTTTAGTCCCCCATTTTCAGGTGCATTACTTGTAGCATTAGAGGCTCTTTGACCTCTGTTTTTAGGTGCCTTATTTATAGCATTAGGGGCTTTTTTTACCTCTATTTTGAGGTGCATTACTTCTAGCATTAGAGGCTCTTAGACCTCTATTTTTAGGGGCCTTATTTATAAAATTAGGGGTTTTTTGACCTCGATTTTGAGGTGCATTGCTTCTAGCATTAGAGGCTCTTAGACCTCTATTTTTAGGTACCTTATTTAAAGCATTAGTGACTTTTTGTCCTCGATTTTGAGGTGCATTATTTTGAGCATTAAAGGCTCTTAGACCTCTCTTTTTAGGTGCCTTATTTAAAGCATTAAGGGCTATTTGACTTCGATTTTGAGGTGCACTACCTCTAGCATTAGAGGCTCTTTGACCTCTATTTTTAGGTGCCTTATTTATAGCATTAGAGGCTTTTTGACCTCTATTTATAGGTGCCTTATTTATAGCATTAGGGGCTTTTTGACCTCGATTTTGAGGTACATTACTTCTAGCATTAGAAGCTCTTTGACCTCTCTATTTAGGTGCCTTATTTATAGCATTAGGAGCTTTTTAACCTCTATTTCTATAAGCCTTATATTTAGCATTACAGGCTTTTTGACCTCGATTTTTAGGTGCATTATTTGTAGCATTAGAGGCTCTTTAACCTCTTATTTTTAGGTGCTTTATTTATAGCATTAGGGGCTTTTTTACCTCGATTTTGAAGTGCATTACTTCTAGCATTAGAGGCTCTTTGACCTCTATTTTTAGGTATCTTATTTAAAGCATTAGTGGCTTTTTGTCCTCGATTTTGAGGTGCTTTATTTTTAGCATTAAAATCTTTTTGACCTCTCTTTTTAGGTGCCTTATTTATAGCATTAAAGGCTTTTTGACTTTGATTTTGAGGTGCATTACCTCTAGCATTGGAGGCTCTTTGCCCCCTATTTTTATATGCCTTATTTATAGCATTAGAGGCTTTTTGACCTCGATTTTGAGGTACATTACTTCTAGCATTAGAGGCTCTTTGACCTCTCTATTTAGGTGTCTTTATATCATTAGGAGCTTTTTAACCTATATTTCTAAGAGCCTTATATTTAGCATTAGAGGCTTTTTGACCTCGATTTGGAGGTGCATTACATGTGGCATTAGAGGCTCTTTGACCTCTATTTTTAGGTGCCTTGTTTATAGCATTAGGGGCTTTTTGACATTGATTTTGAGTGTTGTTAGAAACTGAATAACACGAGAGAGAGAGAGAGAGAGAGAGAGAGAGAGAGAGAGAGAGAGAGAGAACGTGGGTTTTCTACCTCGACTGACAATGGGAGACAATTACACAAGCTAATGACCTGGAACCACTCGTTCAGGGACCATTAATGGCCTAAAATAGCAAAGAGTTAAAGATGGGATAGATATATGTCTCTAAACAAGGTTAAAGGAGAGCTGAAGTAAAATTACACGAGAGAGAGAGAGAGAGAGAGAGAGAGAGAGAGAGAGAGAGAGAGAGAATGGGTGCCACATAGTTCTTGAAAATCTGTTACATCTCTGAAGTATATTCAAATGTTATTAATAAAAGTGTTTGACTTAATATCGTTTGAATATCATAAAATTTAATTTTATCATTGTTCATAAAGTGGTTAGAGAAATATAGATTGTCCGATCTGAAAAAGAGAGAGAGACAGAGAGAGGGAGTTTAAATCCAAATCCTTGCCACACAGCTAATTACACGAAACTAACGGTTACCTGGTTGTTCAACGACCACTAACGTTTGTAAATGCAGGGAAAATAAAAAAAAAGGAAAGGGGAAAAACAGTATTCAGAACGAGATCAAAATAGAGTGAAGGCGTCTTGATTTTTTCCGATATGGCCACCGAACATAACCATTTTGTTTTTTCTTGCCACTTAGTTCTTATTAAGTTCCCCATAAACAACGAGAGAGTCATCACTTTTGCATTTTTCAATACCCTACTAGGTCAAGGTAAACGTATCAGTATTGTGTGATTGGGCTGTTAGGTTGTAACAGAGAGGCGAGAGGAATGCAACCTGACTTTATCGAACAGACATCTAGCTTATATACAAGGACTTGTGATCAAGTGTATCACAAAAATTCAAACAAGATACACCATGATCTAGCAAGCTTACACAGGTTGGTTTCTTTTCAGTGCAAGGAAGAACAAGTGATAAGACAAGAAAGCAATACCACTACAGTGTACGAGCGTCCATAAAACATGTGCAGTACATGGCTCCCCACCTAAAAATGACATGTGAAATAGGGCACCCTGCTCTTGAGAGGCATTCTTTAGGCGGGTCATCTGGCAGGAGATACGGAAGTTTTTGGTGATGAATGGAGACCCAGTCTGCTTTGCCACTAATGTTAATTAAGAAAGCCTTTGGTGCACGATGGATGACACGGAAAGGGTTAGAGGTGGTATGCTAGTGTCCATCTGCAGGAAAACAAGCGTTGCTGGGTGCAGATCTGTTGGTATTTATTGGTTCATTGGGGGCTTGCAAGGCTGGTGGCATGAAATAAAGTCTCCCAGAACATGATGTAGGGGCTGGAGATTCTTGGAGTAAGTTTTAGACGGAAAAAGTTTGGCAGAAACGCCCGGCTGCTGAGACATCCTGGGTGGAGATTCGAACCCCCACCTGTTCGGCTGGAAACTATGCCTGCAGAGACCTTACCGACTGAGCTATCAAGAGAGACAAAAGTTTATGACAAGTCCCCGTACATAAAATAACCACGTGTTGCAAACTTACGATTCAGCTATCAAGGTGGAGATGGGTGTATTTCAGGTCTATGAACAGATTTCTGAATTCGACAGGAATATGTACGGGGACTTGTCATAAACTTTTGTCTCTCTTGATAGCTCAGTCGGTAAGGTCTCTGCAGGCATAGTTTCCAGCCGAACAGGTGGGGGTTTGAATCTCCACCCGGCCAGAAGCTGTTACCATAAAGTGAATTCCAAGTGGATATATATTCCCAAGATAGAATTCGGTATTAAATGCCATTCGTGGGTGATATTTACATTGATTGAAATCACGTGTGCTTGTGATATATGTTCATACAAACATATATATACACACCATATATACATGTGTTTAAGTATATGTATTCACCGCGTGTGTGTATATATATATATATATACATATATATATATATATATATATATATATATATATATATGAGGACTATGCAGCGTGAAGTAGGAGATGATGAATGGAGAAGTATTGATTTAAAAGCTCAATATAGAGATGACTGACGAAATATAATCGATACTATTTGCGTCAGTAGGCGTAGGCGGAGATGATGACGTGTATAAACCGTAATTTTTTATAGGTGAATATTGGGTATGGAGTTGTTCTTAGCTGGAGATCTATATTGTAAAAGTGGCAGAGATTTATTTCTAGATTTCTTTCGAGATGTAGAAATAATCCCATGGAAGAATAGTCAGTGGGTTTTAGGCCAAATTGTGACTTGCCGTTTTATGGTTTGACATCTCTTAAAAAAGTCCCTTATAAGCTGGCAGATGATACGGTACTGTTCGAAAGGCTTTTATATCTCGAAAGTATTCTACTTGTTATTTAAATACTGATTAGGCTGGGCGCTTGGAGAAGACTGTTTCATGTTGCATTTGTTTTGCCCAGTAATGGCCATTATTATTTGATACATCTTTCAAAAGCTCAATTTCAGCTGGGAACATAATACCACGTTTAATGCACAGTCCATTACCACAAGACTTTCATTTGCATTACTGTTATATTGCAGAAATGTCCTTGGTAGTATTATGGATGGAGTAATGTTTCAAATAGATTTTGATATTACTTACAAAAGTCTTGAAAGATTTTATAAGATTTTATGTCTTTTATTTATGTTTATGAATGTTGTTATTTTGTAATTTTTCCTTATTTTATTTTCATCACACGCGCTTTTTAGTTATGGCCTTCTGGGATTGTTCCAAATGAATATCTGGTCTGATTACTTACTTAATTGTAATATTTATAAAAAGAGAATGAAAATTTTAATAATATTACTACTGCTCCTACTACTAATAGAAGTCATTAACTTATGATATAAAAATCTGTATTTATTAATTGTTACTGTTCTTAGATATCTTATTTTAATTGTTAATTAATTCTCTTGTTTCCTTGTTTACTTTTCTCACTGGGCTATTATCCCTGTTGGAGCCCCTGAGTTTATAGCATCTTGCTTCTCCAACTAGGGTTGTGGCTTAGCAAGTAGTAATAATAACATTTGTCTCTTAAATTTCGAGCAATTTACTCATAAAATTTGAAGAACGGTTAAACAAATATTATAAGTAACAATTTCGTACAATTTATCTTGTATAACATAAAAAAAAGATGAAACAGAACAATTTCGTACAATTCATTTTATACAACAGGAAAAAAAGATGAAACAGGACAATTTCGTACAATCTATCTCATACAACAGGATAAAAAAAGTTGAAACAGAACAATTTCGTACAATTCATTTTATACAAGAGAAAAAAAGATGAAACAGAACAATTTCGTACAATTCATTTTATACAACAGAAAAAAAGATGAAACAACAATTTCGTACAATTTTTCTCATACAACATGAAAAGAAAAAAGATGAAACAGAACAATTTCGTACAATTTATCTCATACAACATAAAAAAAAAGATGAAACAATGTGTCATATCGTAGAGAAAGCTCTTTATCTTTTCCTCCATTCTCATTGCTCTCTTGTTCATCTTTCGTCTTTGGAAGACAAATAAAGCTGCGTTAACAAAGTCCATTGAAAAGCCTCATGAGAATTCTTTTTGGAGGAGGAGGAACGGGATCTCCTTTCCTCTCATCAAATGACTCTTTCATAAAGGATGAAGCTGAAAGAAAAAAGAAAGAGAGACGTTAAATGAAAGCTAATTTGTTGTAAAAGACTGGGACTTCATTGTGGTGGTCGGTGGAAAAAGGACTTAATGGTGCACGAATTGTATACACGCACACACGTATCTATATTCATTGATTAAAAACTTGAAATGTTGGTCAAAAACTTAATGTCTATTAACTTTCTTGTATTCTCATCTAAATATGTCTCAACCACCTTCATTCAATTAACTATTTGCGTGTGTTGTTTCAGAGTTTACTGTCTATGCTTTGCAAACATATCTTACCAGAAAATGTAATCCACCACGTAATGCTAGATATGCCACAAGTCTGACTTTCTAGTCATATATTTAGTAAGACTCGATACTACACCGCATTCTAGAAGTTTTTATTCAGGATTTGTCCAAATTATGGAACGATTATCGTAATCAATCAATTGTATCGGTGGAACTTGAGAAGTTGAAACTTCTGATTACCATAAATCTAGTTTCAGAGTTATGTTTTACCTTTTTTGTTTTTGTTCATGTTAATTAACTTAATTTTTCGCTGCTCTGTTTCATTTCTTTGCTTATCCGTTGATGTTCTGCTCTGGACTGGCTTTCCTGTTTGGTCTTTTATCAGCGAATCTTTTTTTGTTGAACAGGCTGACACCGTTCTCTTTTTAGAGCTAATATATGAGTGATCTATTTTCATGTTGTTACTGTTCTTGAAATATTTTAATTAAATTATTCATTACTTTTCTTGTAGTTTATTTATTTTATTTCCTCTCTGAGCCATTTTCCCCGTTGGAGTCCTTGGGCTTATAGCATCCTTCTATACTAACTCTAGTTATGGCTTACCTCGCTAATATATATATATATATATATATATATATATATATATATATATATTATATATATATATATATATATATATTATATATATATATATATACTGTATATATATATATTTATATATTTATATACATTGACCTTGAGGCTTTGTTTGTTGCTTTTTTGTGTACCAGTCGAAGAGAATTAGGTCCCTCTTTCTAAACTAAGTAAGATGTACCATTGATGGGCGTTAACAAGGTTCAAAATGACATTGAGGTTACACCCTGTTCTCAAATGAGCTTCCTGAGAATCCGTCGTTTCCTGAGGCGCTACGCACTTATGAAAAATTCTTATAGTAAGGCAAACACACATACATATATATATATATGAATATATATATATATATATATATATATATATATATATATATATGTGTGTGTGTGTATGTGTGTGTGTGTGTGTGTGTGCGTGCGTGTAAGTGATTAGGTCAGGTTCACGGGCAGTGTCTCTTCTGCTTTTTTCGAGAGCTGTGTTCAGTTTTTTCATGATATGGGGGTTGTCGGCTTCATCTGTCATGATGCATGCTGCTTCAATAATGTTATTCCTGACTGGCAGTAGAGTTCTCTGTCTATTTATTATTTGCAGAGGAAGATTTGTGCTTTTGGCTCAGTCAGCAAAGTATTTTGCAATTCTGTTTGTTTCTGCTAATGGGTCTGGGTGGGTGACTGGGTGTGTTTTTTTTCCTAGAGATCTTGTTGAACCAGCCCCATATCTTTGCTAGAGATGTGGTGTTGTTGATTTCAGGATATCAGAAATAAAATTTGTCTATTTTCACTTCCAGTGTTACTTGTAAGGAATGTTTAGTGATTTCAACTAGTAAAGCATGAAGTTGATCGGTTCTGTGTCTTCTGAAGAGCTTTCTGGTCCAGTTGATTCTTGTGTTCATCTCCTTGATGCGGAATCCGCATGCTTTGTCCCTGAATACATTTTCTGAGGCATAGATATACTGACGGAAGCATCGAGCTGTTCGTTGAAGTTTAGTGATAAGATGCAAATGTCTTTGCAGGGGTTCTTTTATGTATTTTCGAGCCCAGTTAGTCTTAGATTACTCAAATCTTACCCAGTTTGCAAAGTCTGGGTTCAACCCTTAGGGGAGAGGAGGAGGAGGGTGCTATTTCTCAAGTTCGAAATCAATTTCTGTTGCAAAGTGATCACTTGTTAGCGCAGGATGCAGTCGCCAGTTAGCACCCCTTTGGATGGTGCTTGACAGCAATATTACAGCAGGATAGTCTTGCTGGAGTGCGTGCAGAAGTCGGCCTGTCTGGTTTGTTGCCAATATTGAGTTAAAGAACGGAAGATGGGCGTTGAAATCGCCTGTAATGATTGTATCATCCTTAGAGGCGGCAGCAAAGAGCCCCTCTGCATTGATGTTTTTGTTTGGAGATTTGTAGACATTATGGACTGTGAGGGTTGTAGCTAACAAAGACACCTGAGCACTTTGTACTCTTCTTGAGAGGATGCTGTTCTCGATGAAAGTAGTTAATCCTCTCGTTGCTGGTGTTAGATACGTAGTATACACCTTGTATCCTCCAAATAATAAGGGTGGGCTCTTTCTCAATAATGTCTCCCGCAGAACAATAATGTAAATAAAAGAGAAGATGGCTCTCTCTCTCTCTCTCTCTCTCTCTCTCTCTCTCTCTCTCTCTCTCTCTCTCTCTCTCTCTCTCTCTCTCTCTCTCTGATTGCGGTCAAGATAAAGAGTAATATTCCTATTTTTCTAGTCTTTATGGGTGAACTTATATAAATATTAAGGAGCTTCGTCTATCAGCTCTATATCTAAGGAGTAAGGGCTCGAGACTAA
>NC_090752.1:96686387-96713887 GCF_036898095.1 Palaemon carinicauda | reverse complement strand
GAGAGATATCCTTCATCCTGTGTATTCAGGATATGTGTCAGTTAAAATCCTGAATTGACAGGTAATGAAATAAACTGCTAATTTTAGAAGGCCATCTTAATGCGCTTCTAAATTAACGTTCCATTCTTTTTCTCTTCATAGATAATCAAATTTTCCCTGCATATTTATTGGATGAAATCTCTTGTTTAATAAAATCCGCTTTCAATAATATATAAACGTCTATTGAAAATAGAAATATTCATCTACGACTCATGCTATTATGTGTAATCATTAAAGAATAGATCCTTTCTATATTGTATTGTCATTCCCAAACTTCATCACAAAGGAAATCTAAATTAACACAACCTTCTCTGGAGCTCTGTAAATAGAAGATTATTTAAATTGTTAGTTTTAATTTCAAACAGTATAAAAGCCGCTGACCTTTGACCTTTTCATCGAAGGGAAAGTCACACCATAGATATTAAAGGAATTAAAACAGACCAGGCAGTGAAAGCAACTCTAATCTTCTGAAATCCTTTGAAAATTGTTCGAAAAATACGACACAACTGAACCAGTGAGATTTGGACAGAGATCTGAAATAATTATTAACTATAAACTCTGGGGATTTCTCTTTCCGACTTGCATTGTCTTGTTGTGAAGATGATTAATGTAAATATGTTAGTTTGTTTGTTATTAAAGAAGTATTCAGGAAATTCAGTTCTCTTCGCTTTTAGCATTGAGTGGTTTTCGAATTCCATAATCTCGACAAGGTCAGCGAATAAGGGAAATGTAAATATTTGCTTTTATATAATAACTAAGGATAAATAGACAAAGGAAAAGATTACTTTATTCAGATTTACATAACATTTATAAATATAGATACTCGATTATCTTTGTTTCAAAATTACATCAACTCCAAGTAAACAAATGAATCAGAAAATAACGCATCCTTACTGTCGAGCATTATTTCCTCGTTGAGAGACGAGTAGTAAGAAAGAAGTAAAGGGAAAATAAATGAGAAAAAAAAATCTTGAAAATTCAATACTATTGGTATGTTGTAGAGAAGCATTTTAGATTAATAGATGTAAGGAAAACTTTTCCACAAAAACGTAGAGGTTTTCTACAAATGGCCAAGTGACAGTAATCAAAGCCACTCGTGTACTATAAGACTTACCTTGGAATGTATGAAGCGTCCTTATGACTCCTAGTTTAACCCACTTATTAGCCTGCTAAGTAACCTTTATTTCAGCTCCCCTTATTGGCCTTATAATTAACCTCAATTTCGGACCTTCTAATTAACCTCATTTTCAGACCCTCTTATTAGCTCCCTAATTAACCTCATTTTCACACCCTCTTATTAGCCTTCTAATTAACCTCAATTTCAGGCCCTCATTAGCCTTCTAATTAACCTCAGTTTTGGACCTTCTAATTAACCCTTATTTTCAGACCCTCTTTATTAGCCTCCTAATTAACTTCAATTTCAGACCTTCTTATTAGCCGTCTAATTAACCTCAATTTTAGACCTCTTAATATTTACGTACAAAAGAACTTCTTTTTTTTCCCTTTTACGTCAGGGTGCTGAGATACCTCCCAATTATAGCACCGGGTCAGACGACATATTGGTAAATCCATTTCTGTGAATTCAGTGAGTTGGGAAATTTATGGGTTTGGCCTTAGATTTTAGAACATTGTAGATTTCCAAATGATTCTATATGAATTTAGTTGGATTGTCCTATTTTTCCCTCGTGCTTTTCATCTCAAAATAATCCTGTATAGTTTCAGATCTATTCCTATTTATTATGCTTCTTTATTTTTATTTATTTGTAATGGAGGGTAAAGCATTAGGTAGACTAATCTGAATGTTGGTTGAATTTTTAATCTTTCTATACCATAAACTGCTGTTGATTTAAATATGGGTAATGATATCTGAAAAGATTCGGAAGTGTGTAATTTAGCATATTCATTTCTTTCTTTTGGATTATTGCTTAATTAACCTCGGAATTGTTGGAAGCTTTTTCAGAACGAATGCAATTAAATTTAAGCCGGCAGTGTCTCGATTTAATTGTAAGGCGGAATGTCACAGCAGAATTGAAATTCCTTTCTAATTCCTCTGAATTAAAAGCGGCTTTCCTTGCAGCCTCGTGTAATTAGAGTATATGTCTGTTAATGTCCTGAGTCGACTGGTAATGGGATCAAGAGCGAATGTTTTCGAAATTGTGTGTGGACTATGAATATAGGAACCGTTTTGCATGTCCCTATTTCATTTTCAGAGAATATTACCTTTAGATTTATTTTTCCTCATAGTAGATGTACTGCCATGATTCTTAAACTTCCATTATATAAGAAATCCAACTGTTTACATTCCATAAATTTAATATAATTGAAAAGAAATTATAATATAGCTAAAATATTTAATTTGTAAATTATGATAATCAAAGCCACATGTGATTTTGATAATCTATAGTTAGCGGAGGACAACGTTTGAAATTTATTTCATATAGATCATGACACAATAGACACTCAATGTATTTAACCACTGGATAAAAGAAACTAATATATCACGAGGTGTAAAAACGATTGAAAAGACAATACATAAAAGAAGATAGTAATAATAATCATATTATTATTACTAGCTCAGCTACAAGCCTAGTTGGAAAAGCAGTATGCTATGAGCCTAGGGGCTTCAACAGTGGAATAGGCCAGTGAGGTAAGGAAATAAGGAAACATAGAATAGTGTGCCTGAATGTACCCTCAAGCAAAAGAACTCCACCCGGAGACAGTGGAAGACCATGGAACAGAGGATATGGCCCTACCCAAGATTAAAAAACAATGCTTTGATTTTGGAGTGACTTCCTAGTAGAGCTGCTTGCCATACCTAAAAAGAGAGTCTTCTACCCTTACCAAGTGGGAAGTAGCCACTGACCAATACATTGCAGTAGTTAACCCCTTGGCTGAATGAAGATTGTTAAGGTAATAATTGATAATTGCTCAGGGGGATTATCAAATTAATATGTAAACCGCACCCATTTCTGTCTCATTAATTCTTTATGATGATAGGCAATGTAAATTTGTACATTTTTGTCGTTAACTTCTTGGCTTTGTGACGCCTCGTTACCCTTTTTCATTGAACTGTTTTGGATGTCTTTTTATGTAGATTTCTGTATCGTTGACCTATTGCCTTCTGTCTGCGATTTTTTAATTAAAGTCCCCCACTCTCTCTCTCTCTCTCTCCCTCTCTCTCTCTCTCTCTCTCTCTCTCTCTCTCTCTCTCTCTCTCTCTCTCTCTCTCTCTCTCTCTTCGTACAAGTATGTCGAGCACTAAACCCAACTTCTGCACATTCTTGAACAATGAATCGCTCCATACCTTCAGATGGCTGCTCAGCTCTTCATCTCTACTTCAAATACCAAATGGCCCTGGGCTATTTGCCCTTTCATTCCTCATATGCGTTGAGGTGACAGGAGATGAATGCTTTATTGTGTGAAGAGGTTTCCCTGTATTGGTAGTTCAAAATACCTTCAATAATCATTTGGTTGTGATATCAAATAAATAACTGAATTTTATCTAATGGTAAACAATGTTACGGTTGATATTTAAGTTTCAAAACTTATGGGAAGTTTTATAGATATTTTGACGTTTCCTTGGTTTTAGATTGCTATTAGTATGGCTAAATATTAAAAAAAAATTCAGTTTGCTTTGTATCATCCAAAATATTGACGTTATACCTATTATGAAAATGCATCTATACCTATTATGACAATGCATCTATACCTATTATGACAATGCATGCAAGTATATTTTCTATATATTGGGTAGGAACTCCAACCGAAAAAATCAATGCTCTGTTTTGGTTACTTTAGAGTGAAGGTACATCCATTTATTACTTCTTTTCCCACAACAATCGTTATACTGAATAACAATTTTTCTATTATTGGTGGAATTTAGGAAATTACTACGTCTTGTTGCAACCAGTTTATAGAAAGTTATGGGACAGGCGGTCGTATGCTGAAAGACCTGCTGAGAACCGAGATGCAAACTCAGTTGAAGTTAGTTACATTTAGAACTTTGATAGGAGGCAATAGAGATGATGCATCAGGCATCCGACCCCTTAATGTAGGGATAACAGTGGGAAGAAGGAGAACTAAATGCCATAAGGAGGGAGGGGGATAAGGTAGCTTAGAAGAGAGGAACAAATGAAGCCTCTTAAGTAAGATGAGGCAGTATAGGAGTTCTGCACATGATCCCTGCCTGGTTATGGAAAGAAAACTTGCTGAAACTGGTGAAAGAAAGCGCAAAATTTTCAGTTTGGAGTAATAGGAATATAATCAACTTTGCCCGAATTAGGGATCATTTATGAAAGCAAAAGAAAATTGATTTGAAGTTAGTAATTTTATTT
Organism: Palaemon carinicauda; assembly: GCF_036898095.1. Lineage (NCBI taxonomy): Eukaryota > Metazoa > Arthropoda > Malacostraca > Decapoda > Palaemonidae > Palaemon > Palaemon carinicauda. Next base: position 96,709,514 of record NC_090752.1, on the reverse strand, counting down.
GAATTATATAAACGCAGCATATTAAGTTGGTGTGGGGTAGTATGTTGAAATTTTCACATATCAGAAATTCTTTACAGAATGGATATTTTTTTCTTTTTACTTAATGAGGGGGGGGGGGGGGGGGTTAGCATGCTGAAATTTACACATCAGAAATTCGTTACATGATTTTTTTTTTTTTTTCATGGAAATGCTTATCATTTGTAATGTATGACCCCCAGTGACAATGAGACAATGCTAACGAGTAAGCTCCTATGACCATTGGAGGGGGAACAACCCCCCAAGAGTGGTCCGTTGTGGGTATTATGTCGCTGTTAGGCTTCTAAAACCAATTGGCGGAGAAAGTGGATGTTGGTGACACCAATTTTCTGATTGAGATATTCATCGAATATGTATCATAATCTCCTTTATGTAATAAAGAGCAAGTGTCTGCATCTATATATCTATCAATCTCTATCTATCATATATATATTATGTATACTGTATATATAATATATATATATATATATATATATATATATATATATATATATATACGTGATATATATATATATATATATATATATATATATATATATATATATATATATATATCACGTAGAGTAGCATCCTAAACATGACTACTCGATGTCTCATCCTTTCCCCTGGGAGGGGGGAGAGGGAGTAGCCGTGTTGTACTTCGGGAAGGAGGATGGAATGCGAAGGGTTGAATCTGTGTGCGCTCATCCATCTAAATATTTACTCGTCGTTTTTGACGGGTCGCATACACTAATCTTGATAATTTATACAGATATCCATACACCTTTTCCCCCATCTAAACATTCTCTTAATTCCAAATTGGGTAATGTTAATACAAAAAAAGAAAAACAAAATATCGACGAAGGTATATTTCTGTGATTGAGGCTTATAATTTTGTTTGAATGTTAATAAAAGTTCCATTTAAGCTTTTAGCTTTGAAGAATAGGGAATAACAATACTTACAGAGCATACGAAGACAAGTTTTGTTTGTTCGTTATGCAATGCATAAGAATTTCTATTATTCTGACCTTCCATTGTATTAAGATCTTCCCAGACAGTTGGGTACCATCCTGTTCTTAATACTAGTATTGCAGTTAATTCTAATAGTTTTGCCTTCTCCATTATAAGACTTAATACTACGAAGTATTCTAGAAGTTTTATTCCAGCTGTGACCAAGTTGTGGAATGCTCTTCCTAATCATGTAGTTGAATCGGCGGAACTTCAATATCCAACCTTGCAAGGTGTTTAAGTTGAACAGGCTGACATGTCTCTTTTTCTAGTTTATATATGTTTTAATTTTGTTACTGTTCTTAAAATGTTTTATTGCAATTGTCTATTATTTCTGATGGATTTTATTTATTTTCTTATTTACTTTCCTTACCGGGCTCTTTTTACCTGTTGACCCATGAACTTATCGCACCCTGCTTTTCCAACTAGGGTTGCAGCAAAGCTAGTAATAGTAATAATAAAAGGTTTCAAAAGCAGCAAAGCTTATACAATGCTATCATAATTATGTTGAAAATACAAGGGAAAGTTTCTATATTAATCACAGAATCGAAAAAATAAAAAATATCAGCTGAAATCCAACTTATCACAATTTTCTCTTAAACTGGAAGAGAAAGAGGTCTTGATTAAGTTAGCACCAACGCCATCTAGGGCAGATAAGAGAGAGCAAATAAGATTTTAGTGTATATAAGAGGTACCTACTCCGTCGTAATCTCATAACATTTCCTTCTAAAAGAGCCTGCTACGATGTTTGATATGTTTACGCGTGCAAGGAATAACATTTTCAACAGGGAACCTACGAGGTAGAAGGATGGTTCGTTACGTAAATTCGTAAAGCTTTTATATATTATACAGCATTTTTCCTACAGCAGTGGCTTGCGCCTGGTTCCCTGAACACACACACACAGATTATATATATATATATATATATATATATATATATATATATATATATATATACATATATATATATATGTATATATATGTATATATATATATATATATACATACATATATATATATATATATATATATAATGTGTGTGTGTGTGTGTGAGCGTGTTTGTTTGTTTGTGTTTGTAAACTCACATACAAGTAACAACAAAGCACGTGTTCAAATGCATAACATGCATAATGTATGATGGCATAGATACAAAAACTTTTATCACTTACTCTTACACAGTATGAGGCACTAATTCCTAATATGGAAACCATATGTCAGTAAATTCAGACCTTGAAGAAATTGAAATTTATAAAGCTTAAAGATCTCTATAAGTTTATGCGTCAAGTTTGCTCATTCCATGTCCTGTATTCAGTTCATTATCAAAAAGCTGATTGAAGTTATCGGAATGAACCTATTTATATGCACATGACCAATTAATAGAAAGAAGGGTCATAGTGGCCAGCTTTATTAAAGAAAGTTTCGATAATAATTAAAATAAAAGACATGGCTTTATATGTAGCTGGATCTGCAATCTTCACAAATTTAAAGTCCGACTTTAAAGTTTTTTTTTTTATCTATTGTATGATTTCAAAAGTATCTTCCTTTGCCAGAATTAGTGATTGATTTGAATACGTGATCTGGCACCAAAAGTCTTACGAATATCGAATCCGGAAGTGTTAATTGAATTTACGTAAGAATTTAATGTTTTGCCTATTCGTTCCTGTCATGAATACTTTATGCTATGCAAATGTCATCTAAATGGTAATGCCTGAAACCAAGCCATCTAAGGTGAATCGCAGAATTTTTCCCTTCGATTTATTTTTCTAATTTGAATATTCCATGAAAAACCCCTTTTATAATTGATTTATCTTCAGACTTTCATACACCTCGTTCGAAGAGTTTGTGGGGGGGGGGGGGGGGGAGAGAGGGAAGAATTATCTGGAAGGAGTAGAGATATAATAGAAATTATGAAGAAATGAAAATAACTAAAACAGGGCACTAGAAAAATAATATTGGTCGCAAGACACTCTAGGAATTATCTTCACAAAGCAATTTACTGATTGATCTGTGTTACCCTGGTGTAACATCAACAAATTTTACTGACTGCGAAAATTAAAATTATGCTGCTTTCCTTGGAAATTTTAAGTTCATTAGCAAAGTTTTGAGACTGGCAACCCATTATCTACGCGTAACCCCCCCCCCCCAAAAAAAAAGAAGTTAGATTTGGTTTCCCTGATTTGATTGTGACAATAACCCTATACATAATTTTTATTATGTCACCGTTGGGCCATTGTTTTGATAAATGAACGAAGTATATAATTATCTACTCTCAGAGTTGGGTGAAAAATATATATTCTTCCAATATTCTGAGCCCCCCCCCAAAAAAAAAAAAATGTTGATGTCATTTAAAGCGCTCTCGAAGTATCTCCCATGTAATTTTTTTCATCATGTAATAGAGGGCAATGAATGAATTTTTTATTCAAATAAAGATTCGAATTGTTTATCACGATTTACAGGGAATAATACTCATAAATGTCGATGTAGTAAGTTTTGTGTCTCATATATTTTTATGGATATGACATGGGCATTGTAGAATGTATGTATGACGGCAAAATAATCCTGAAGTTCACTTATAAGCTAAAAATTATACTTCTTCCTGGGAGAGTATTGAGCCAGAACTAGAATAAGTCTAACATCTAACAAAACTAGCCAAAAGGGCCAGTTATTACGCTCTCCTAGAAAGTCTGTATGCCTTAACATTGAAGATCCACATAACTGGAGGATCTTTGATTGAGTTCGTGTATGATATAAACAAAATCACATGTAAATTATACTCGTGCACCGAAAATAGCCCTTTTCAGAGTGTTAGGTCCATGAATTCGAAATGGCGAATAACAAGTTGATATTTGTTTGTCTCTTGCTTGTGGTAATAAGGCACAATGAGACCTGATAGTCAAGAGAGAGAGAGAGAGAGAGAGAGAGAGAGAGAGAGAGAGAGAGAGAGAGAGTTTCTGAGCTGTTATTGCTATATTCAGTTTTCCTTAACCTTGCAAAGAGAGAGAGTGAGTTTCTGAGCTGTTATTGCTATATTCAGTTTTCCTTAACCTTGCAAAGAGAGAGAGAGTGATTTTCTGAGCTGTTATTGCTATATTCAGTTTTCCTTAACCTTGCAAAGAGAGAGAGTGATTTTCTGAGCTGTTATTGCTATATTCAGTTTTCCTTAACCTTGCAAAGAGAGAGAGTGAGTTTCTGAGCTGTTATTGCTATATTCAGTTTTCCTTAACCTTGCAAAGAGAGAGAGAGTGATTTTCTGAGCTGTTATTGCTATATTCAGTTTTCCTTAACCTTGCAAAGAGAGAGAGTGATTTTCTGAGCTGTTATTGCTATATTCAGTTTTCCTTAACCTTGCAAAGAGAGAGAGTGAGTTTCTGAGCTGTTATTGCTATATTCAATTTGCCTTAACCTTGCAAAGGTGATGCTGTTGATTTGAGCCTTATGCGAATCCAGGCACCAACATACAATTAATCACGCTGCCTCTCGGGTTAACATTGCAACTCCATCTATGTTAGGTCGTTAGCGCAGCCACTTAGCCCTGGCGCACTGTGCCCCGATGCATCTGGATATTAATAACTGCCACGAGAGACGGCTGTGTAATGCATCTGTTATGGAGCGGCAGATGCCCTTTCGTGCTATTATCCTTATCGTATTGTGATGGGAACGAATCAATACCTTCTATCATCGTAAGCACCTTTGTTTACATTCAGTTAAATGGCCCATTTATATCAGTCGTATAAGCGTTGTATTTTGATATTCAGAGGTGTAAGGAAAAGGAAACTTTTAGTTAATATCGTCTTGTGCTCTCCTAAAACTCCTTTGTTATTCCTACTCATTACCTTAAGTAATCGTTCACAGTATCTCCACATTTTTTTTAATAAACCTTTATTATTATGATCATTATTATTATTATTATTATTATTATTATTATTATTTATACTAGCTAAGCTACAACCCTAGTTGAAAAAGCAAGATGCTGGAAGCTCAAGAGCTCCAACAAGGAAAAATAGCTCAGTGAGGAAAGGAATTAAAGAAATGGATAAACGATCTAAGAAATAATGAACAATTAAAATAAAATATTTTAAAAACTGTAACAACATCAAAACATATTTTATAAATAAACTATAAAAAGACTGTTCAACATAAAAACATTTGCTGTAAGTTTGAACTTTTGTAGTTCTATTGATTCAATTACCCGATTCGGAACATCCTTCCAGAACAAAGACTGGCCTTTTAAACGATAAATAAGAATTATTCTGTAAAGTAATAAAGTTTTGTGAAGATACTTAATATTCTTAGGCTCAAAATCCAGTGCACTTAAGATTAAAGACATTGTAGCCCTGTCATTTAATCAGGTTTGTTAATATTTATTGAAATATTGTAACTTCTAGTTGGAATATTAGGAATTTCAAATCTTTGTCTGAATTCTTATAGTCATTATCAGTGGAGTTACTTTTTTCGATTAATAATGAATCAAGAACTATAAGAGTAAGTCTTGATTAAACTCAATTCACGAAAAAGAAATGTAAACCATTATAATACTTTTCTTCACTTCCCTCTTGCTCTTTTTTTATTCGTCTTAAGAGAGGAAATCTTCATTGTAAAGCTCTGCCATTTGATAATAGAAAGAGAGAGAGAGAGAGAGAGAGAGAGAGAGAGAGAGAGAGAGAGAGAGAGAGAGAGAGAGAGAGAGAGAGAGAGAGAGAGGAGTAGATTAGGCCAATAAAGGATGTTACTGATAGAAAAAAAAAGCATAAGGACGTACCATACTGGATCTTGTGTACAATATTTATCTTTCTTGAGCACTCGTTCATATTATGACCGAGTTTAATTATGTTTTTGAGGTAATATTTTAAGTTAATATACTGTAATTAATTGCTCAGCAAAAATGAATAAAAATAGTAATCGAAATGTGTCCCATCTTGTAATAAACTATAGGACCAAATGGATTTGATGACTGCCCAGTGCTGATGATCATCACGTTCCTATTTGATAAGAAAAATCATCTTTTTAGTTTAGATATTTTATAAATTTTAGGTGAAATATATCTTTTGATATCTGTACATAAATTAGGAACCTTGAATAGAACAACACGTGCGACTTTCAATTAAATAAAGATCGTCTCGTAATGGAAAAGTCTGTAAACAATCATGGGATAATTAATTATTTACCTTTGTCATCCTTGTGCGCTTTTTAACTCTTTGGTAACGTTGTCTAAAATTTGATTCAGTCATTCTTACTAATCTCACATAGTTTTTTCTTTTCATTCAAGTTTTCATATATCGGTTGTTTTGTATATTCATATATTTATATTTGTTATTAATAAAGCGATAAACAGACAATCATCTCAAATAGAACAACCTTGGGGGGAATTAGCTGTCGTTCATAAAATGATTTCTTTTATGAAAATAGTTACAGAGAGAGAGAGAGAGAGAGAGAGAGAGAGAGAGAGAGAGAGAGAGAGAGAGAGAGAGAGAGAGAGAGAGAGAGAGAATATATATATGAATATCATCAGCTGGGACCTTGATAAGAAAGTCTTCTTGATTATTGCCAATAAACCCAAGAGTTTCGAGATGCATATCAGCTTCCTCGTAACGTGACCCAACAGAAATCAAAGGATATCGAAATTCATTCTGCCTTTTTGTTCCATATTTTTAATTTTCTTCATCTTGTGGTTTAGAAAAATCTTGGAAAGAGATAATTAAAATGGTTGGTGTGTTGATTTTGTCAGTTAAGACAGATAATCTTTTGATAATGCTTGATTTATGCTGGGTGTTATTATTATTATTATTACTGTTATTATTATAGTCATTACTATTATTATTATTATTATTATTATTATTATTATTATTATTAGTATTATTATTATTATTATCATTATTATTATAGTCATTACTATTATTATTATTATTATTATTATTTTTATTATTATTATTGTTGTTGTTATTAATATTATTATTATTAATACGGGATATGTAAAGCAAAGTTTCAAAGAGGAGAAAGCCCAATTGTGGAAATAGTAAAAAATATTGAAAAGTAAAGTGAATTGTTTGAATGCACCGACAACAACTTGCTAGTTAATTCAATACTGAGTTCATTACCAGGTTTAAGTGGTCATGAGGCGTGTATTAGTAGGTTCGAAGGATGCACTTATTTCCCTTGAGTAAACTTCAACTTAAAATCAGGCAAAATCAGATCGGTAACCTGTCAATAAAGTTATGAAATGTAATTAGAAAAAAAAAATCTATATACCTTATCGTCCTTAAAATATCATGCAGACTGTTTAGGTTTCAGAATTAACAATTACATAAGGGTTACATTTTAACTTTTGTAGGGAATTTTTGTTTGAATGGAGGAGAATGAACAAATATAATTCAATCAGGAAATTTGTTAATATAGCAAACATTTGAATAGCTAGTCGGAAGGACTTCATCCTTTCTGATATATATTTATGTACCGAATTATTATTCTTTTTCCCCTCTCTTTCATTACAACAGAAACAGCACGTAATGTCAGCAAAAGTAATAGCAACAACATTAAAAGCAGCAGAAGCAGCAGCAAGAATAGAGCCAGCATCGGTGTCTGCCATCTGGTGGGAGGTAAGTAAACTTGATTTCCCAGAAGTGTCATTGGTATAGCTGTTGAGCGAAGGCGCACGCCAACTTAGTCTTCATTACCTCGTTCGGTAGAACTTTACCCACGCTAAGTTGAATTTGTTGAAACATTTTATGCTCCATTGTGCCTAGCTGGAATTATTCGTATTTTATTTATTTATTTTTTTTTTAATTGGGTTTAATGCAATTAGTACATCCTGGGATGATATAAAGTTAAGCTGCGTCTACAGCACAAACTAGAGGGGCACTCAATGGGGATCTTGCCTTTGGCACGCCAAGCAGTTTTATTTTACTCTAAATTCCGCTGCTTACTTGTACTTCGATATATTATCTTCAATTGAACACTTAATGGATTTATCCTTGGATCATATCCCACATGGCCACAATGTTTCCCTGAAATTGGTCTTGTAGTTTTTGCGTGATGTTGTTAACAAATAAAAAATAAATATCTACCTTTTAGGCTACTTAACATTGCGGTAATTTTCAAAGTACGGCTATGTACTTGTACTGTGATGTACTTTATCCGAAATGTTTCATATTCATCGTTGTGCCATACCCGACATGACTACCAATTTTGGTTAGAATTGGTACAGTAGTTTTTGTGTAAAGTTGTTCACAAACGATGACAGGGTGAATGAATATACTTCGCAGAATCTTCGATTTTAGCGAAGGCAATTAGTTACAACTGCATGAACAGAGTGTTGTATTTATTCTACTCTTTTCTACATTTATCAAACCCTGAATTTTATTTTAATGCTTATAATTATATTAGATGATGTTCAGCGAAATTACTAACTAATGAAATAAAAATCATTATTCAAAGGTAGTACAGGTGTTTGATATATAACATTAAATGTTTGATATCACCGCCAACGCGGAAGAACTGAAACTTTTTTTTTTTTTTTCAATAAATCATATATCGACATTATTTTGATTTAGATGATGGTGTAATTCAGAGTGGGTTTACCTTAACGTGGTGAAAGGGTTTGCTTATCGCAAAGCTGTACTTGTCAGGGTCACCCATACTAGGTTTGGGTTGCTGTAAGCGATCAGACAAAAGTCTCCTACCATCATCAATCCGCAATGGCCAGTGTGGTGAAGGAAACTGGCCAAACCCCATACTGCAGTGGACTAGAAATAGCTGCATTTGTTATTATTATTTTGGTTCAGCGGCAATTTCAGATATTTTCTGATGAGAGTTTCAGCCCTTTAGACACCCTAATGCCTCGGTCAAACTAATATTTTCTTTATAATTGATTAGTCAAGTAATGAGATCGCGAGAATATAGCAATATTATTATTAGCATTATTATTATTACTAGCTGAGCTACAACCCTTGTTGGAAAGGGAGGACGTTATAAGCCCAAGGGCTTCAACAAGGAAAAATAGCTCAGTCATGAGAGGAAAAAACAAAATGGATAAACTACATGAGAAGTAATAAATAATTAATATAGAATGTTTTAAGATCAGTAAGAACGTTAGAATAGATCTGTCATATAAACATTAGGAAGAGAGATTCTAGTAACATGTGCAGCAAGTATTCAATATTGGTGACGAAACTGAAACTACAAATGCGCCATGAAAAGCATCTGTGACTAATTTTGCATCACAATAAAAAAGTAGGCTTTTTCATGTTTAGATTCAAAGAGATAAAAGATTTACGGACACATGCTCGTTTGTCGTTGTAACCTAAATCTCCCTTATATAATAAAGTGCAAGTATCTGGATATATATATATATATATATATATATATATATATATATATATATATATATATACAGTATATATATATATATATATATATATATATATATATAGATATATTTATATATATTTATATATATATATATATTTATATATATATATATATATATATATATATATATATATATATATATATATATATAATATTTATACTGCACATATCGCTGAGGCATACGATGTATATATTTGTCACTAAGCTGGAGGAAGGATCAGAAAAACTAATTCTTTTGGACCAGCGATTTCGTATTTTCATACCTCTTCAGGTACGAAAACGCTAGTCCAAAATATTTCGTTTTTCTGATCCTTCCTTCAGCTTATTGACATTGTATATATATATATATATATATATATATATATATATATATATATATATATATATATATATATATATATATATATATATATATTATTTTTATTATTACTAATAATTCCTCAATTTCCTTTCCTCATTGGGCTATTTTCCCTGTGGGGGCCCTTGGGCTTGTAGTATTCTGCTTTTCCAACTAGGGTTATAGCTTAGCAAGTAACAACGATAATAATAATTGTAATGGTAAGCCTGTTAGTACGACGCTGTTCTTCGCCATAGCCGCAGTTCGGACAGAAAAATGCGTTAAAACTAGAATCGATATATTGTAGTAATCGGACGAGGGCCCGAAAAGCTAATGATTAGATTAACAGAATTTCGGAGAACAACTGCCATATAAAGAAAAAAACGGGACTTGTGGAAAGATATGGTGTCATGAACATCATTAATAAAAGGCCAACAAATACACAATAATGATTTTATCGGAGTTATGCAGGGTTCCCTTTTTTCTTTCCTATGGCAGTTGAGGACAAAGGAATAATAGTAACAATGTCTTTATACGATTGCGTGCGAAGGCAAGACGTATTCAAAGTAGTGAGACGGGAATAGTGACATTATTGATGTTGCGCAACAATAGATATCAAAGTACTGGTCGCATTGTCATTCAGAGAAAGACAATCCAAGTAATGGAAGGCTTACCTTATTTCCTTTATGTACTGGCATGTTTTCTTTCTCTTCTTTTCCAAGACTGAAATCGTATGATAGAGGAAGCTTCAGTTCATGTATGGAAGATTATTAAGAAATCAAAATGTGTCTGGGAGGCCGATTTAAGGTATATTTGAATATGAGATTTGTTTGGTGTTTCGTGTATTGCTGTACGAGAAGTATTCGATGTTTTGCAAAATGTTCTGGGATTTGATTAAAGCATGTAACAACGACATCAATAGCGTGAATAGTGAGTACGTAATGAAAAAAAAAAAGCTGCACTTTTGTTATTTTATGTACTACAGTTGTAGGATTATTTTATCTTGTGTATTGTATTACGTTATAAGAACACCGAAATAAGTGTAATTTCTCCATTAATACTGATAAAGATTAGCGTTATTTTCTGATAGCGAATTGTTTAAGAAAAAGTTAAGGTAATTTAGCTATTCAGTGATTTTTTAAGTGTTCAATAAGACAAAATCTCGCAGAAAATCTTCAAATGAAATTTAAATAAGTTTGGATATAGTTCAGGTATTAATGATATTATGCAAATGAATGGAAGCTTGCCCTATCTCTATAGGATACATATCTTGAATGTTATTGACAGGCGTTGACTATTAAATGTCTTATTTATTTATTTTTTTTATGTTTTTTTTTTTTTGCAAGCTGTTATTGTTTAGAAGTTGTCGAATTCGGTTTAGTCCGGCGTGTATAAGTTCGTCTTTCCACGATGCTCTGTGCGTGAAAGCTCTTTTGACATATGCACATTCTACGGACTGTATGTATGCTTCGGGACATTCACAACTCGCGTTTAAGCAAGATCTACGTATATTCTTATGTTGGGTGATTTTCTGTTTATCATAGGGTGGAACTAGTCATCCTGTAGTTTAGCTAGGCTAGGACATCGAGGAAAGGCATAGTCTTCTGTTGTCTGTTCCAGTGAAAAGTTGATCAAGGAAGTTCTCCCAAAATTGTCTGCTAATAATTTTTCTGTTACTAGTGTACATGACCCGTCAAAAATGACCGCTGAATATTTAGATAGATATGCACACGTACCCCTCTCTCGCCTGGGTATGACCTTCGATCAAAGGGATTAACCAGTGATGAAGTGTGGGGCACAGGTAGATGGAGAAAGCTGACCAGAAACATCGACCCCACATAGAAGTGGGAAAAGATGTAGACAAAGAAAAAGAAGAAGAAATGTTGTATGTATATATTCAAAGCACGAATTCTCACAGGCTGGAATGGGCAGCCGGACGAACGGAACGTCCTGAAAACATCTCTCTCTCTCTCTCTCTCTCTCTCTCTCTCTCTCTCTCTCTCTCTCTCTCTCTCTCTCTCTCTCTCTCTCAGAAACCGTAGGAGTTTTAGTGCTGACAATATTTCCTTCTTCGTGTTGATGCACACTTGCATCGTAATGAAGATAATTTTGTCTCTCTCTCTCTCTCTCTCTCTCTCTCTCTCTCTCTCTCTCTCTCTCTCTCTCTCTCTCTCTCCTTGGAAGAAACTGTAGGGGATGAGATTTCGTAAATTCGTTGTAGTGTTAACAATCTTTTCTTCCTCATGTTGTTGCGCACATTCATTGTAATGAAGGTAATTTTGACCCCCCCTCTCTCTCTCTCTCTCTCTCTCTCTCTCTCTCTCTCTCTCTCTCTCTCTCTCTCAGACACAATGTCTTATCTTGATTTGCTGAATCTCACTTTTATTTCTTTTTGACGTCCCCGTGATTTTCGCTTCTCTCTTTTTAAACATCTCGAATTTCTCTCTTTCTGTGAGACGGTAGCTGATGTCAAAAACAGGTAGCGGATCCCGTCTTATCATTACTGAGTTTACACCTTTTTGTTTCATCCGGAAGAAAAACAGGTTGGAAATGGAAAAAAGAAGATGAAGGTGAGAGAGGAGAAGTTGAGGGGAGAACACACTTCATTTTAGATGAATATATTTCCTTACATAAAACTGTATGTCCTTTGGTGACTTGTTCATACAGTTTTTGAAAATACTTAGAAAATTATAACTTTTTTCCCAATTTAATAATTCATGGATTTTCCTGAATATTGGAATTTAATTTCATAAAAACAAAATGCTTAGCTTTAAAATCTTCCCGAAGTCAGATACTAAACATTTACTGTTTAATAGCTCAACTCGTTCATGGATTTGATGATATAATTTTGAGTTATCCTTAAATGTGGAGTACCTCAGTCGTGTGCCTATATATATATATATATATATATATATATATATATATATATATATATATATATACACATGTATATATATGTTTACGTGTATATATATATGTATATATATATATATATATACATATATATATACACATGTATATATATGTTTACGTGTATATATATATATATATATATATATATATATATATATATATATATATATATATATATAAGGATACTTGAATACGTGAAATACCTATTGCTCCCCGAGGCAAGGTACTAAGGAGGAGAATTCTTTTGTCAGTTACCTTAGGTATGTCATTAGTGATCCACTCTTTGAGATTTACAAAATGATATCCCCTGTGGTGTTGGCCACTTTCACCTCTATATCTCCTTATTTTCCATTTTTCTATGTTCACAGTGTATTGTAACTTGTTCCTTCGTACTGGTTATCATCTGACTTTATACTCTGCAGTATTTTGATTCATTCCATTAACCCAGTGTATTTAAATGCCACTCATGAATGGGTAAGCCAAGGGACAGGGACAGTGCCATAGCTAGCAGGACAGTGCCCTAGCTAGCAGGACAGTGCCCTAGAGACTGATCAAATTTATATATGATGACCTCTCAAGCCCCCTCACCACCAAAGCTGGACCAGGGAGGACTAGGCAATGGCTGCTGATAATTCAGCAAATAAACTTTTAGGCTCAACAAACCCCCATCCATAGCTCACGAGGATGGTGAGGTTGCACTCACAACAAGAAACTATCGAGTTTGAGCGTGACTCGAACCCCAGCCCGGCAATCGCCAGGCAGGGACAATTCCAGTACGCCACCACAACCCCTTTTATTTGTTGCCGAATTATACAGAGTCAAACCCTTGACCTAGTTGCGTTACTAACGCCTTCCCTTTTCCCCTGAGCGTTCTTCTTGAATATTCCTTGGAATAAATCATGAGGGATGTTAAGGTGACGTCTCCTGACATTATTTATCTTGGAGGCTCAGAAATTTGGGTTCCAGATCTGTCCTTTCCTTTCGGTTTTGAGCGCTTTCTCCATTAGTCTTTTACTTACCTTTTGAATTATCCTTTAGTCTTTTCCTTGACTTTAGGTTCTTGTGTTTTGTATATTTTTTTTCTTTTTCGCTTCTTCAAACATCTTGATTTTCCGTCGTGGATGTTAATCGACGTCAAAAGCCAGCTGCAGAAAGACTTCTTATCATTACTTAATCACCAACCTTTTCATATGGAAGGAAAGCAAAAGGTTAACAGAGGAAGAAGGAAATAATGAGGGAGGAAGAGAGAGAAATGAGGACTCCTATTATAATGGAAATATTTACTTATATTGTGTAAATATGAAAGTTTATTTTATAATTAATCATGATTTGATTACACAAAATTGTGAGTGTATTGTAGCGCAACTGCAGGGGCTTGCGCCTGCCCAATCAGAATAAGACCATTGACACCTCAACCAACCATACGAACGAGGCATGTAACGTCACGACGTTGAAGTCGTTACAGACATTTCATTCTGCAAATGAAATAATTACAATAACATTTTTATCCCACTTTTACAGAGAAAATGTCAACAGACCTAAATTAAAATTAAATTACACTTATATTACGACTTACAAAAACCAATAATAAGTATATTACAACAAAACCAATCAAAACAGAAATAACAAATTTGAATTTGAATTGACCAGTAAATTACAAATGGAATGGATCAATTTATACAGTTACTTACTCCAAGTTATTTAGTTGGAGGGCGCAGTCTTATTCTAAATTATTAATGGCGATCTCGAAAAGAGAACCGCCCAGCTCCAGTCCTCAAGATCAAGTGTAAAACAAAAATTCTTAACCCAGATTTTCACTTGTTAAAGAATTCGTCCAGTACCTAGTTTGGCAACTAAACGACCCCAAATTTTATAATTGGCTAGTTCAATAAAGGAAATAGAGGACGCGATTCGTGTCTGTTTACACTCCGGAGCTTTATCTCGGGTTAATTTTTGATCTATTATAAATTATACACGTTTTTTAATGAATATTCAAAATTCACTTTTGAACCTCTCTTGTAACAAATTTTACATACTAGAATTATAGATAAAACTTGATATCATTTGATAAATAAGCAAGAAACAGGAATTTGAATTTTTTTTTTCTTTTCACATTTTTAACTTTTTTTTTTTACTTTTTTTACATAATAAGAACAAGAAACAAAATAACAACATATATAGAAAAAGTACTCATTTAGAAGAAATTGCACTTTTTGTGACAAAATTTTACGTTATATGTAACTGAAAATCACACATATGTTACTGTAAATGTTTATAAATCAGTAGGTTCATTGTTCCTCAAAATGACAACCAAATCCCTGACCGACTTAGTGACAAACTTAGATTTTTCATCAGACTTGTACCGCACCGATACTGAACGTGTTATATTATCAAACGACTTTTTTTCAGAAACAACTTCACCCCAATGCCACTGGTTACGCACGGGATTAGTATCTCTGATTATTACGATATCATTTATCTCTACTCCCCGGTTGGAATCTGACCACTTTTCTCTGGGAAGAAGAGCTGGAAAAATTTGATCATACCACGTTTTCCACCAATGATTTAAAAAGAGTTCATTCAGTGCGAGTATTTTTGTATACTCTATTTGCTCAGGTGTTTTAGCCAACTCGAAATCTAAAAGTTCACTGACATCACCATTTGATCTACCCAAAATAAGGTCATTTGGACGTAGTAATCTTACAGCGTCCAATTTGGCAACATTATTTCGATGAACACCTAAAGGCCTATCATTTATCATATCAGCAACACTGTACATTAGTCTCTGCAAACGCAACTTTGTAAACTCAGGTTTTCTCGAAGCAGTGACAGCTTCTAAAGTGTTCTTCACAGTTCTGATCATCCTCTCAGCTTGTCCGACTGACGAATGAGCTCCAGATGGTACGAAGTGCCAGGTTGTTGTTTCGGGATTTGTCTGAATCTTTGCCATCTTGGTATGGTTCCAAAGGCTCTCCATAACGTTTGCAGCACCACGGATTTGCGAACCAAGATCTGCAGTCACAGATGTGGGTTTTCCGCGGATTCTAGTGAAAGCATCGAAACCTGCAAGGAAGCAGTTGGTATCGTAACCTTCAAGAACCTCTATGTGGGCCGCACCAGATGCACGACACACGATAACCAGAATCCAGGCTTTACCAGAATTTACCCGGTAATTTCTCGTCTCGCGACGATCTGCGATGGTATTGAACGGACCAGCTATATCAATGACCACATGTTCGAATACTGGCGATCGCACGAGTTGTTCCACCTTACGAGGAGCGATCTCTACTTGGGCGATCTTCTTCCGTAGAAAGCGACAATATGGGCACTGCGACACAACTTTGCTGACAAACCGTTTACCGTTGAGGATCCAGAACTGCTCACGTACTAGGGCAAGAGTAGTATCCGCACCAGAGTGCTGCGGTTGGTGACATTTACGCACCAAGATCTCTGCAAAGGGTTCAGAGCATGGTATAATCGCAGGCGGGTTTGATATAGCAGCACCAGTACGACCTAGTGCTCTCCACACACCGTCGGCGTCCAGTATCCGGTTCAGTGACTTTAGCTTACGTTCCACATCTGACGGTAGCGACTGCTGAGCCTGTTGAATAAGAAACAAGTTTGATATTACTAACTCACGCTTGGTAGGCACAAATATATCATATTCAGCAAACCATCTCGAACGTTCTGCTTTCGTCATACTACTGATGGCAACTGGAGTAGTCTTCACTGCTCTCTTCAGTCGATCTCTGAAAAATTGTGAAGCGTTTTCCATAAATCTTATGATTCTAGAGATGCGACGTTTAATCTTCATCAGGCTGTCATTTTTGTCGACCGTTATGTTAAATGTTTTTAGGATATCAAGAATAACTGAATAATCTTCATTTGTTCCACAATAAAACTGGACACATAGTGACTTGCATCTTCCAATGGTCATCCGTGGATCTTTTATTCTTATGTCTAGATCTTCTTTCTTCGCATGAACTTCATTTGCATGTTTGATTGGCCATTCGTTGATGTCCTTCTTCATGAAGTCTGGACCTTTTTGCCATCTGGAATCCTTTCCCATTTCAGATGGGTTAAGACCACGTGACGCATCATCGGCAACGTTGTTTCCAGAGTCCACATGGTACGAATCGCGAATATCAGTCAGAGTTTGTATTTCACTGATACGGCTGGCTGTCCACATGTTGTACTTGTAGGGCTCATGACGCAGTTGTCCCAGAACTATGGTGCTGTCAGTTAGCAACATTACCCTTTCAAAAATGAAGCTTGATTTCTTGACGATAGTCTGTTGCATTCTGGCACCCAGCAGACATCCAAGTAACTCACCACGGGGGATAGTTAACGTCGGAATTTGTGGCCAAGGTTTTGCCTTTGACATGGCAAAAACAGATGCTCGCTCGCCATTTTCCAACTTCCAGTTGTAGTACGCGACACATCCATAGGCTGTCTGAGAACTATCACAAAAAATTACTAGAGTGGGTTTGTCAACTGCAGTTTCCGGTGTAAGACAGCGAACAAACCTGACTTCTTTTAGACTGTAGATCGAACGAATCACTTCTTTACACCGACTGCGGGTTGTAGGTAGGTCAGCATTACCATCTTGGATCGGATCGTCCCATTCCTGTTTGAGGCGGAATATTTGACCAAGTTCATGCTTCAGGCAGATGGTAACCGGAGTTGCAAGTCCCGTCGGATCATAGATGGTTGCTATGATCTGTAGATAATTTCTTCGACTGAAAGTGTCAGGGAAGGCATCATCAAAGTTTTCTAAACTGATATCTTCCTCTGATCTAATGCCTCTCCTTTTGTTTGAGAAGTTAATTCTACCTGAAATGGAAATTTCATCGTTGGCAGAATGATATATTATACCCAGGATTCTTTCCTGCTCTGGTGTCCGTCGCACATTGTCAGGTACATCGGGGCACTTCTTTATGTGGGCATTAATATCAGTTTCTCTTCCACCGATCATGAAATGCTTTATGATGAAGGATGCCTCACTGAGGACGATGTTGAGTTCCTTAGCAAGTTGTAATGCCGTGGAAACATCATCAACACTTGTAGTACCATCATCAACATACAAGTTCGATTTTACGAATTCATATACCTGTGGGTACTTGTCCTTGAATTTCTCAGCTATGATGAGCATTGCTACACTGCATATACCACCTGCCGGAGTAGTTCCCCAGGAGTTTCGTAGTAATCGCAGCGTCTTGACTTCTTTTTCCTTGTCCAGTTGATTCCACAAAAGGCGGTGCAGATGAGATTCTTCAGTCTCAAGGCGAACAGTGAAGTATGCTTTACTTATGTCCATTGCAACTGATATTTTTCTTTCCTGGAACCTTAACAGCAGGGTTGGAATTGGTGGAATCAAATTTGGTGGTGGTTCCCACAAGGAGTTGATAGCCTTGCCTTTAAATGGAACACTTGCATCAAATATGATTCTGAGTGGGGTTGAGGAACTATGCTCATTAAAGTGTGCGAAATGACAGATGTAGTAGACTTTGCCACCATCAGATTTCCACTGCGCATCCTCCTCAGCTGTAACCTCTGTCATATAGCCGTCGTTGATCAACTTTTCAAATTCGTCTACATACCAGTTCTTTAAAGCTTCGTTTCTGGACATGGTACGTGTTAACGAATTTAGGCGTTTGAGGGCAATAGGTCGATTGTCCGACAAGGTACGGAAGCTTTCCCTCCATGGTAACCTGCAAACGAATATCTTCTGTTCAGGGTCGTAGGTGAGACAACTCTTGTATGTCTGTTCTCTTCGCTCCTCTTCTGAGTTTATGCCAACCGCGTCGCACCGATGACAAACCGGACCATCCTCTACTTCACACATACGATCAAACACAGTCTCAGCACTGGTCTTTATTGAAAGAACCGAATGTCCACCACTTTCTGCAACCTGCTGCACGGACCCATTGCTCCGGGCTTTATCTGTGGAAACTTCCCTTTTCGGCCGTTCAGCATGACTTACTGCAACTGATGACGTTGACTGCAGAAGAACAGCAGAAATCTTTCTGTTGAGAAGCTCTGACAGCATCACATTTGGTTCATGAGAATTGGCAGCAAAAAATGTCTCGTGAGAACCATGTAGAATGAACCCGAAGTTAGTCTCGGCTAAAACAAGGTTTTCTCTTGTCTTCACCGTTCGCGGAAATATGCTGGCATAATTGTCTCCGATGAGCAACTCGATGTCACCGTGAACAGGCTCTAAAAGTTCTGATGGATCGACATCATCTTTGAACATGTCAGCAGCTGCATGATAACTGCCTCCATCAAGTTCACCGATGTAATCGACACCAATGCAATCAACTGCAGTCACGAAGTTACCTTCTGCATCGTAGAGTGGGATGCTGTACAGATCAGCCGGTCCCCAATCTTGTGGCTGGCTCTCCCCAGCAGTCCTCATCATCAAGTTCTTGATTCTGGATACTGGTTTGATACAAGCTTCCCTTGCCACTGAGTTCAGAATCTGTGAGACAGTGGCTCCCAAATCATAAAGAACTGAAACCCTGAAAAGATTGCCTTTCTTTTTCATGAAGGCTGTATGACTAGGTCTCATTGTGTTTTGGCCTAGATGATGACGGAGTTTCTCGCAATCAACAGGACCATAAACCATGCTTGACGCAGCTAGGCAAGCAGCATGCAATAGAGTATGATGATTGTCTGGCGTCTTGCAATTAACCTCCTGACAAACATGCTTATTTCTGCACTGATCTGAAGGGTGAGAACCAAAGCACTTTTCACACCAGTTATATTCCTTCAAGGTTTCTTTCTTTTTTATGGACGAAAGACCTAGGAACACTCTGCATTCAGACGTTTGGTGATCAGCCATAGAATGAAAAATACACGATTGAACGGAAGATGGGGAATTTTTTGGCTTCCCTGGTTTCGATTCCTTTCAACCGTTACCCTTTTTGGGCGTTCCATTCTTGCCAGGCTTGGCACCTTTCAGACCACTTTTATCAATGCTTCTGTCCTTACTGCTAACCTGATAATTTTTATCGACCATCGGCTGCTCTTCTCTGAAAATGTAACTAGAATGAGCTTCTGCTCGCAATTTAGCTGTTTCTTCGATTGAGGCTGCCGTGTCGGCCATTTCTAAGAGTAGATCGAAAGAGGCTTCAGCATCAAGGTCGTCTGCCAGAATTTTTCTGTCGATTCTCCTGCGCAGTTCTACTGGAATTTTTTCCATTACGATAGAAAATGCCGACTCACCTAATGCAGACGTTCGGTTTACCGATCTCAGGTCCTCTTTAGCGACAGTAAGTTCCGTTACCAATCGACGAAGACCATCTGCATCAGACTCGCTTCTGACAGGCCTAATGTCATGGACGTCCCTGAGGACTGCGTCACGGATGGTGTTTCCCCTTCCGTAAATGCAATCTAGTGCTGACCATGCTTCATCCAGGCTCGATTTCGACTGAACAATGAGGCCTTCTCTCGAGTTTTCTCGCAATGCTTCTCTCAGTCTTAAAAGCGCCATCTCCCCAGACATCTGGCTCTGAACTAATAGCTCGAAATTTTTCTTGAATCTTTTATACAATCGAACTTCACCATCCCACGTCGGACAAGAAAGTTTCTTCAATTGGACAAATGACGAATTACATTTGCTGACCTCATTAGCAAGCTTAGGAATGTCCTCTTTCACCGATAGCTTTTCCATTTGTTCATTTATCTGTGTCCTCAGCTTGTGAAAGGTAACACTCGCATCACGCAATGTTTTCAAAGTTTTGTCACAAGTCAGATTGCCTGCGGACACTCTTTTCAAATCACTATATGATTCACGAAGAGAGTTCAATGATAACCTTATATCATCAACAGTGGTGTTCTCTGCATCTGCTAACATGGTCTCGGCGTCCAAACTTTCAATAGTCCAGGTCTCAAAGGCAATGTCAAATTTCTTCTGAGTCAAAGATTTCACTTTCCTGGAAGGCATGTTTACGAGATTGAACAGTAAACAGCAGTACAAAACTCAAACGATGAATTCAACGACTCAATTTTGAGAAATGGAACACAAGAAGTATTGCTTCAAAACACCAACTTTGGGTCGATAACTGATAATAGCCACTTTTCTAGACGACGAGTCATTGACGGAACCAACTACTTAGGCATTCAAACAATCAGCTTTCGCTAACTAAACTCGTTGACACTTTTGTTTGCTGTTGTTGACATTTAAGTAATTTATGAACGAGTTGACCTTGAGGACAATTTACATACCACAAGGCACAAATTGGAGCGAACTTACTTTAAAGTTTCCTCGATTCCGCAGAGCACTTGGAAATGAAATGTAGCGCAACTGCAGGGGCTTGCGCCTGCCCAATCAGAATAAGACCATTGACACCTCAACCAACCATACGAACGAGGCATGTAACGTCACGACGTTGAAGTCGTTACAGACATTTCATTCTGCAAATGAAATAATTACAATAACATTTTTATCCCACTTTTACAGAGAAAATGTCAACAGACCTAAATTAAAATTAAATTACACTTATATTACGACTTACAAAAACCAATAATAAGTATATTACAACAAAACCAATCAAAACAGAAATAACAAATTTGAATTTGAATTGACCAGTAAATTACAAATGGAATGGATCAATTTATACAGTTACTTACTCCAAGTTATTTAGTTGGAGGGCGCAGTCTTATTCTAAATTATTAATGGCGATCTCGAAAAGAGAACCGCCCAGCTCCAGTCCTCAAGATCAAGTGTAAAACAAAAATTCTTAACCCAGATTTTCACTTGTTAAAGAATTCGTCCAGTACCTAGTTTGGCAACTAAACGACCCCAAATTTTATAATTGGCTAGTTCAATAAAGGAAATAGAGGACGCGATTCTTGTCTGTTTACATGTATAATACAGTAATAAAGCCCATTCTGGTCTACGGATGTGAAGCATGGTCATTGACAAAAAAAGCAAGAACAAAGACGAAGTTTTTGAGAATAAAGTCTTAAGAACCGTAGTGGGACCACTATACGACCAAGAAAGACAAGAATGGAAGAGGAGACATACCTGGGAGTTGAGAGAACGGACATAACACCCACATATAAGTCAATTTGTTAAGGGAAGAAGAATACATTGGGCAGGCCATGTTGGAAGAATGGAGGAGGAAAGAATGCCAAGAAGGGTCTTCTTGGCAACGTGTAGATGCACGTAGACCTCCTGGACGACCAAGAAAAGATTGGAGGAGGTGGTTAGAGGAGGATTTACAGCAGGAGGGTTTGAACTCTAGAGATTGGATGATTGTGGACAGAGATTGGAATAATCTATCAAGAACGGTCATGGGTCAACAAGTGGTCCCACGACCAGTGGAGTGAGAGTAAGAGAGCAAGTAATTACACAGTCCACTACAAAAAACGTAATTGATCAATAATTGTTGTCGTCTTTATCCTGGCTTACCTCGCCCTGAGGAATTGCACCCTGTTACGCCCTTATTGCGGGGTGAGTTCCCGTATTTAGCTCCACCCATCACCTCTGCCATCTCTCCCTGCTGCATCTGTTTGTTTACTCTCTGCGTTGTAAGGTTGTGACCGTGTGCATATCATCAAAGCGACGTGTGACAGAATTCATGTGTCCAATTGTACGCTGAAAAAAAAATAATATATAGTAATTTGAATGAAAATAAGCTTATGTACATAACCTAGAAAATGTCAGCATTATTAGCTGAAGAAAAGAAGAAATTACGAAAACAAAGATAATAGAACCGTCATATGTTTGCTTACAATCTGTATTTTTCCAAACCGTATCATAAATAGTGGCATGGACTTGACCATCGATGCATTGTGTAATTAAGCTGGTTAAAATTATAGGTGTTCGAAGCCATAACACTGGAGAGGCTAAATACCTAAGAGATTGGTTGATTTCAAACGAGCACAAGCATCACAAATTTGTTATCGACGCTAATGGCTGGTGGATCTTGCGAACAAACACTTAGTCCGTGAAACATTGCTGCAGATCCACTTAATCTCTCGTTAATGATACGGAATGAGGTTCTATCGATGAATGGGATGGACTTGATGGGGATTTCAGGTCCGTTTCAGCCCAAATATAAGGAAAGTAACACTTAGAAAAAGCAATCAGCCATTTCAGACGTCCGGTAAAGAAGATTGTCAACGTTGTACTCATGCCTACGTCCCAAGCTTTTCCTCTTTCAGTTGTTGGCCGTAAATGAATCTACTGTAGGATAAAAATCCTGGATCCGGATCAACGCCAAAATCTAATCACAATTCTGACATATCCTGGATTTTTTTAGCAAAATTCATCCTAAACTTTTTGAGTTAGGCTTGTGACTGACTAACAAACAGATAGGCAGAGGTGAAAACATAACCTCCTTGACGGAGGTAAAGATATGTCGGGATTCTCTCAACCAGAATATAATGGAATATGATAAAGATTTGTCTGTTATTATGTAACTGGACTGAATATATAAGTTATATACACCGATTGATATAAAGTGTTAAGACAAAGAGAA
>NC_090752.1:96638887-96681387 GCF_036898095.1 Palaemon carinicauda | reverse complement strand
GTAAAAGATGATATTAGTACACAAGTATCACCAAAGTGCCATAGCTTCTATCTGTTTTATTATTTCCTTTCCTCTTGGGGCTATTTTCACTTTTGGAGCTCTTGGGCTTATAGCATTCTGCATTTCCATCTAGGGTTGTAGGTTATTTATTAGTAATAATAAAGAAAAGTACATAAAGGCATTTGGACCCACTGTAATAATGATATCAACAAAATCAACTCGTTCCCTTACCTTTCACATCACTAATATTCCAATTGTTATAACCCTTAGGGTTGTTATAAGAGTTCTTATTATAATTGTTGTCAGTAATAAATGTAACTCAGTGCTAAAGGTCAGCGGAAACAAACACTCAAGAAAACTTAACAATATTTAATACTTAACAATTACAAAATTTAGATCAACTTTGTTGAAATGACAAATAACATAATTTAATTACAAGGAAGGACAAATACCAGTCCTTTTGAATCACACGGGATTCCCTAAAGCTAAAAAACTAAGTCCTAACAAAGACAGGAGGAATATTGGTTATAAACTTATTTGGATCCAACAATTTTGCTGGCCAGAACAAAAAAATTCCCTAATACTAATTCCAAGACAGAAGGAAGACGGAGTAAATAAAACAAGAAAACCATCATAAATCCTACCTATCAACACAAAGCTAAGTACACAAAACCTTGTCTATAATAGACATACTGGAAGACATTATGTAGACACGTCTTAAATATGACAATATATAAAAGATTAAATGATACAAAGGATATATAGTTCTCCTCACTTCAGTGGATGAATCAGAGGAGAGACAAAACTAGGGTTGTCATTCACTTGCCTTAACTGCTATCAGGGCAGGTCCTGAACGCCAGAGCATAACCATAAAGGGCAAGCAATCCCAAACGAAAATCAGACACTCTATGTCTTACCTGGCGTCAGCCTCCCTACAGGCCACCTCACGAGCTTGCAAGCTCCCAAAACCACAGCAGCTGATTGGAGACGTAAGTGCACCAATTCCCTGGGAAGTACTCCTCGTCAGGGAAAGGTAGAACTGGCTCGAGTCGCAGGTGACAAGAGCACCTGCAGACAACAGATCAATGCAAGGATCAAAGGCGTAATCCAAAGAATCGTCCAAATAAATTGCCAAACAATTGTCATCCAAAGTTCAAATCACTATGCTGCTCAAGGTATGTTATCAGGGGAGTGCTCAAGCCCGAGTGCTTCAATATCCCAGTAAACTTAGAGTGAGGTTGTAGAGAGAGGGATAGGAGCGATAGGCTGGGAATTTATTTGATACAACCTCAGTTTTCCCTTAATGAGTGGAGATAAATTTACGGGGTGAAAGTGTTTGTGTACCGCCATGATCAGCAAAGCTGTACTAATCAAGGCCACTCATAGTAGGTTGGTTTGTTGTGAGCTATCAGACTGAGGTCTCCCACCATCACAAATCTGCAGTAGTCAGCGTGTTGATGAACACTGGCCAAACCCCAGACATGAAATGGGGTATTTCTTATGCATTTGTCCTACAGTGGGCTTAAATGGCTGCATTTTTTGTTGGGTTTTCCCTCACTTGCATATGGTTGCTGAATGGTCTCCCAAGCCCAAATACGACCCAAATTTATAGATACAGTCATATATCCAATTCCTATTAAAAGCATGATAATTGTCAAGAGCAAATAACAGAAGAAATTAGTAATGAGACAAGAAAGAAATAAAAAAAAACTTGGCAAATTATATGGCAAGAAATTAAAAAAAATATGATTTCTACCAGTTCGCAAGATTCTCATATCTTCAGATATTTTGTTTTTAAATGGATTTTGACCTTGCCTGGGAAAAATTATGATAACTCTCTATATATATTCTGAGATGCTGCTAATTCAATTGAGAACATTTTCATTAAATTCCAAAGTGATTTTGAGTGTTGGATTTGGTACAGAATAATCTTTACAGATCCATTCGCGCAGTTTATCTACACTGGCGGATTATTATTAGGCATCTTCACTATATAATGAGCAACTGGTCTGGATATATATATATATATATATATATATATATATATAATATATGTATATATATGTATATATATATGTATATATACATTATATATATATATATTATATATATATATATATATATATGTGTAGATATATATATATATATATATATTTATGTCTGTATGTGTATATGTATGTTTATCTATTTATATATATATATATATATATATATATATATATATATATTATATATATATATATATATTTATTATTAATATATATGTATATATATATATATATAATTTATATATTATATATATTATATATATTATTATCAATATATATACAATATAAATATATATATTATATAAATATATATACATTCATATACACACACACACACTCAGGGGTATTGTCAGACCTATGACTACCTGGTCTCTTCCTGTCCCTCGGGTCTGGATGGTATGAAGTAGTCATACCCTTGTGTGAGGGGTAGGGGTAACCTCAGAGGTACACTCGAAAAACACATAGATTTCCAAAATTGCCGAAACTGCAGAATTGTATTTAAGAAAGGGGGGAGGGGGTGGGAAGGGTTGAATCTGTTGTGTGCGTGTTCGTGCATATCTAAATAGATATTATTTCGTCTTTTTTGACGGCTCGGGTACATTAGACCTGAAATAAAAAAACAAGAATCATAGCCAATAGATCCTCAAACCGGAATTGCAATTAAAGAATATGTGGCAAATACCAAACCTTCATCACTCCAAGTTCGATTCGATAGATAAAAGAAAAGAAAAATACTCAGGACTGAAACCCAGGTAAAATTTTGGCGAAAACTCAGGAATCCCCCCCCCCTCTCTCTCTCTCTCTCTCTCTCTCTCTCTCTCTCTCTCTCTCTCTCTCTCTCTCTCTCTCTCGCTCTCTCTCTCTCTGACATTAGAAATCGACCTTTCTTCACATTCATGCGGGGTTTGGGGAGCAAGGAAATTACAGTTTAGTGGTTTATCCGTTATTGGATTAACATTAAGTAATGTAAGTGTTAAAGTAAATCTTTCTAATGAGAAAAATTTAAAGTAAAAATGCAACAGCTTTAACGAATTTCTTGATGCAAGTATTGTGAGTATTGATTCCTAATAGAAAACATATCAGTTTTACAATACGTATCGTAGATAATGACAGAAAATATTGTAATCTTTGCCTTCTCTGATAACTTTCTTCTTGTAAAAGTTTGATTCTACATTTATTCATATAGTTGAAACCTGCTTAAAATATTCAGCATTTTCCCCTTGCTATCTGAAATATCAATTTCTTATAGAAGGTACTGTTGAAGGTATTTGTATATAAAATTATCATAATTATGATAATGTGGATTATCATGAATATTTTTAATTCGAGTTGCCCAGTGAAGATAAGTAGCATAGCGGAGAAATTTTTTCCTTAACTTCGTGCTTTAATAACAAATTAATCCAGTATTCTTGCAAAGCACTGTGTGATTTCATTGCATCTTCAAACAATTTTTTCTTTGTTTCAACTGATGAACATTTTCCTTTTTATACTTTGTCTTGGAGAAATTAATCTCTTTAAGAAAGAGATTGAATAATAACTATGTGACTACAGTTAACAATACAAGGGTCTGATTTACCAATGTTTACATTTCCTTTAGCTGAACAATTACTAAGAATTTTCAAGGTAAAGTTGAGTGGCTTAGTATTTATTATAAATGAACTAAATAAAATCCTTGTGAATAACATAACCCATAAAAGATTTCCAAATCGGGGATTAAATTTTTATATTTATATTGTACAAAACGACATTCAAAGTAAATCTTACTATATAGATTATAATTTGTATATATTAATTTTCATTATGATACTTAAAACAGTCCAATACTAAAATGGAAATGTAAACCTGCTCAAATATTCATAGAAATAATGGTTGTGGAATGGGTATGCAAATGATGCGTCAGCAGAATGCATTAGGACATCGGAACACAAAGCAGAGAATGTCGGTCATCTCCCCAAGGGTTTAAGGCTCGATCCATCTCGCGTCTTCCCTGGGGAATCTCGATTCTGTCTTTCTGAAAGTCTTCTTACAACTTTTAAAATGAACAACATTATTTTTCTTATAGTATCGATTTAGTTTATTTTTATTATCGAACTATCATCATCATCCGTTACTGGTACACTGTAGAACAAAGGCCTCAGACATGTCCTTCCTCTCGCGTCTGTTTATTGTCTTTCTATGCTGTACGTTAAACTGAATATTATTATTTACTTTTATTATTGACCCTCTCTGAGTGGGGATACCTTGGCGTGGTGATATATCTCCATGATCAGCAAAGCTTTACTATGTAGTAGGTAGTAAGTTGGCCAGGGCACCAGCCACCCGTTCAGTTACTACCGGTAGAGAGTTACGGGGTCTTTTGACTGGCCAGACAGTAGTACATTTGATCCTTTTTTCGGGTTACGGTTCATTTTTCTTTTGCCTACACACACACAGCGAATAGTGTGGCCTATTCTTTACTTATTCTCCTCTGTCCTCATACGCCTGACAACTTTGAGATTACCAATCAATTCTTCTTCACCCAGGGTGTTGCTGGACTTGTATTGTTGAGTGGCCACTTTTCACTTGGTAAGGGTAGAAGAGACTATTCTCTAGTCTTGGGTAGTGCCATGGCCTCTGTACCGTGGTCTTCCACTGTCTTGGGCTAGAGTTCTCTTGCTTGAGGGTACTCTCGGGCACGCTATTCTATCTTATTTCTCCCCCACTTGTTTTGTTGAAGTTTTTATAGTTTGTATTTCAAATATTTATTTTAATATTGTTACTGTTTTTAAAATATTTAATTTTCCTTGTTTCCTTTCCTCAGTGGGCTATTTTCCCTGTTGGAGCCCCTTGGGCCTATAGCATCCTGCTTTTCCAACAAGGATCGTAGCTTAGCAAGTAATAATAATGATAATAATCATAATAGTCAGGCCCATAAAGGTTTAAAGGTTGCTCGTGAGTGGCAGAGGCAAGGGACTGACATTTCCCTATCAAGCAGGACAATGCCCTAGAGACTGATCATATACAGTATTGTATGTTCAGTGCCCAAACCCCCTCTCCACCCAAGCTAGGACCAGGGAGGGCCAGGTAATTGCTGCTGATGACTCAGTAAATAGACCTATAGGTTCCCCCAAACCACCCAAACCTTAGCTCACAAGGATGGTAAAGTTGCAGACACTAAAGGAACTAACGAGTTTGAGCGGGACTCGAACCCCCTTCTGGCAAACACCAAGCAGAGACGTTACCAATCAGCCCAATTTTGTTGTATCATTTGTTCATAATTCAAAATAAGAAGCATTTCTAATAAATTATACTTCACTTTGGGAGCTAATCAAGATGTCTGTGTATTCCTGCAATGCCTCAACATTGTTCCGGGAACATCCTGGAATGAGATTGAATTCCCCTGGAAGTGATTAACTCAGAATTCTGGTTTCTTTTGTTACCAGGAATTTTCTAAATATTCGAAAATGAAAAGATGAAGGAAATTTGTGCTTTTCTGAAAGCAGCCTGGCATCTGTGTGTCCCCTGCAGTCACGGTTGGAAGAATGAGGGAGGGGGGGGGGGGTTAAAGCGTAAAGCTTAATTTCAGATTTGGTTCTGTGTCTGCTGGAATTCATCTTAATCAGAAAGCAACTTGGTTCTGGAATCTGTACTGGAAAGGTAAGCTTATTGGGTTTCTGCCTTATCCAAAGACTGCTTCGCTACAGTGCTTGTCTTTATGTTGGAATAAGCTGAAAAGTTCAAAACATCGGATCTTTTTGAGCAAGAGAATAAGGAAGGCTGACTACTTCTTAATGAGGTGGCCAGTCATGATTAAGAGAACGAGGATGGTGACGATTATGGCTATGTAACCACACAAATGTTTAAGCTTATTTGGCATAACGGTCGCATAATCAGAAATTGCTCTGGAGTAGTTGGATTGCTTCTGCTATAATTTTTTTTTTTTTTTTGAGATATATATACAGTAAACATGATTTTCATGATAACTCTGTACAAAGACTATTCTCCGTGTTACAATTTTTATAGGGTGAATTCAGCATTATTTACACAAGAAATGCAGCAAACTGTTATTAGTTATCTATTGTGTAGATATACTTATTATCTACATTTAATCAGATGGTCCTACCAGTATTAACTTAGGCCTCAAATGCTTGAAGCCTTAATTTAGCCAAAGCACCACCCACCCGTTGAGGTACTACCCCTAAAGATTAATTGAGTCCTTAGTACTACACTGGATCCCTCTCTCAGGTTATGGCTCGTTTCATCTTTGCCGACACATACATAGAATAGTCTGACATATTATTTAATCATACGCTTGACAACACTAAAATTATCAAACAATCCTTAATCTCTCACGTGGTTAACTACTGCACTGTAATTGTTCAGTGGCTACTTTCCTCTTAGTAAGGGTAGAAAAGACTTTTTAACTATGGTAAGCAGCTCGTCTAGGAGAAGAACACTCCAAAATCAAACCATTGTTCTCTAGCCTTGGGTAGTGCCATAGTCTCTGTACCATGGTCTTCCACTATCTTGGGTTGAGATCTCTTGCTGGAGAGTACACTCGGGCACATTATTCAATCTTGTTTTTCTTCCTCTTGTTATTTTGAAATGTTTATCCTCCTGTTATATTCAAGTTTTTCATAGTTTAAATGTGAAAGATTTATTCTAATGTTGTTATTGTTCTTAATCTTCTCTTGTAGTTTTAACTTATTTCCTTTCCTCACTGAGCTATATTCCCTGTTAGAGCCCTTGGGCTTATAGCATCCTGCATTTCCAACTAGGGTTGAAGCTTAGGAAGTAATAATCATGATAAAGCCTTAGAACATAAGTTACTTACAACTCAGAGTTATTAAAAGAATAATGATGGGAATAATAATGAGAGACAGAAAAAGAGCAACATGGATACGCGCGTAAACTAAAGTAGAGGATGTTCTAACAACTTGTAGGAAAACGAAATGGACATGGGCAGGACATATATTGTAAATAACAGATAATAGATGGACTTTAAGAATAAGAGAATGGGTTCCCAGGAATTGTAAACGAAGCAAGGGAAGGAAAGGAATATGGTAAATTGACGAACTAAGAAAATTTACTGGTATACAGTAGACTGACATGGAAAGACCATAAACAGACGCAAATGGAAAGACATGTCCGAGGCCTTTGTCCTGCAGTGGACAAGTTACGGCTGATGATGATAATGATATGTTTTCATGCAGGACTCCCTAGCAATATGAAGATATACACAGACTTTTCCTATTTCCCAGATCATCCCCTCCCAGTATGGACTACCCCTCCCAGTACATGCCACCCGGTAATACTACCCGACGACCTCCTTTCGTAGGAACGCTGCATTGCATGAAGGATCGATGCAGGTAGGAAGTCTCTGCATCTTTCCCCCAGACCGCATCGTGCAATGCAGGAAACTTGCTCATCCCACCGTTCCGGTGGCTTGCATACGCGAGGGGGAAATTGCACCATAACTTTGTCCTTCAGATTTAGAAGTCGGGAAAAAGTTATATGCAAAATATGTAGTAAACTACAACGTGTTTCTTCGGCAAATATGTTTGTTTGACATAGTATGTAGTAAAATACAACGTGTTTCTTCCGCAAATTATGTAGTAAACTATAACGGGTTTGTACGACAAACTATGTAGTAAACTACAGCATGTATATTCCACAAAATCTGTAGTAAACTACGTTTTTGTTTTGACAAAGTATGTAGTAAACGCCAGCGTGTTTCTTCCTCAAAATACTTAGTAAACTACAACGGGTTTGTACGACAAACTATGTAGTAAACTACAGCATGTATATCCCACAAAATCTGTAGTAAACTACGTTTTTGTTTTGACAAAGTATGTAGTAAACGCCAGCGTGTTTCTTCCTCAAAATACTTAGTAAACTACAACGGGTTTGTACGACAAACTATGTAGTAAACTACAGCATGTATATTCCACAAAATCTGTAGTAAACTACGTTTTTGTTTTGACAAAGTATGTAGTAAACGCCAGCGTGTTTCTTCCTCAAAATACTTAGTAAACTACAACGGGTTTGTACGACAAACTATGTAGTAAACTACAGCATGTATATTCCACAAAATCTGTAGTAAACTACGTTTTTGTTTTGACAAAGTATGTAGTAAACGCCAGCGTGTTTCTTCCTCAAAATACTTAGTAAACTACAACGGGTTTGTACGACAAACTATGTAGTAAACTACAGCATGTATATTCCACAAAATCTGTAGTAAACTACGTTTTTGTTTTGACAAAGTATGTAGTAAACGCCAGCGTGTTTCTTCCTCAAAATACTTAGTAAACTACAACGGGTTTGTACGACAAACTATGTAGTAAACTACAGCATGTATATTCCACAAAATCTGTAGTAAACTACGTTTTTGTTTTGACAAAGTATGTAGTAAACGCCAGCGTGTTTCTTCTTCAAAATATTTAGTAAACTACAACGGGTTTGTTCGACAAAATATATAGTAAATTGCAATTTGTTTTGTTTTTTTTCGGCAAAATATGTAGTAAACTACCGCATGTTTCTTCGGCAACATAGTAAAATCATTTTCAATTGTCTAAATGTCAGGGTTAACGTTGATTTACTTCGAAACCAAATTTTTTTCGAAAAAATTACCACGTACAAAAAGTTAGTCTTTTCCTTTAAGGATTCAGAATATGTATAATAGGATATAGTTTGGACAAATCTTAAGAGATGTAACTATGAAATACTCGTTATAGTCATATTTTGAGAACTGGACCATTAAAGGAAATTCAAATTAGTTTCGAAATGTCTGCACTGATCATGATCTGTGATAATGAAACATCTAAAACTACTCTGTGGGTACATACACCAAACATTATATATACAGTATATATATATATATATATATATATATATATATATATATATATATATATATATATATATTATATAAAATATATATTTATGGATATTGAATATATATATATATATATATATATATTATATATATAATATATATATATGGATATTAATATATATATATATATATATATATATATATATTATTATTATTATTATTATTATTATTATTATTATTATTACTGCCTCTAGCTTCCATCTTTTAATAAGCCTGGAATTAAAACAGCAAAAACTTACTGCATTTGCAAGTCAAAATATTTTAGTCAGTAAAATTTAATGCAGCTTGAATAATTGTCGAAGGGCTAACTATCAATATGAATAGATAAGACTTTAAAGATGATAGATAATAGATGTTATGCTTAGCTGCTCTAAAAAAAAGACAAAACAGATAGGATTGTACCTAATTAATTGATGCTTGATTTTTTAAAGCAAATTTACATTACATATACGAAAGTATTCTACGGGTGGATTCGATAATACATTATGTAGAAGGTATATACAGTATGTTTTGCAGTTATTGTTTATATCCTATCATCATCATCATAATTATCATCAAATTAATATCATTAATTGAGGTAAATGGTATGTTAAAATCATGAAATATTATAGTACTTAAACCTTGACTATAACTTATTTACAACATAATCACACTTTTGAGGGTAGCACTTATCATAGAGGGAATATAAACTATCTGTAAAAAGTTTAGTCGATTCTAGTACTTCGATGACGGCCTATTTGTTTAACTTATCAATTGTGAAACTTCCGTTGGGACGCTAAGGTAGATAAAACACTAGGCACAGTAACATACATCATATATATATATATATATATATATATATATATATATATATATATATATATATATATATACATATATATTACCCTATTCCTTTAAGGGAAAGGTTCTAAAGGTCGTTAATATTTCGTTTCTCGACTTGCTTTCTATTATGAATGTTTACTTCATATCCCAAAGCTTTAAAAATGTGAAATTTTTCTGATCTGAGACTCATCAAAATTGGAATAATTTCTTTTGAATTTTCTTTTGCCTCCAGTGAACACTTCATCTTCCAAAAAGGTTAAAGAAACTCAAAATGGATGGTGTACCGATGGTGAGATGGATGAACCAAGTTTATTGTTATATTTTTCCTTCACGTCCATTAGTGAAGGAGATGAATGAAGAGGGTGTTACCTGAGTCATGGTCTAACTGTCTAAAGTTTTCCTGTTTTGTTCTTCTTAAACTCCATCCAGTCACTGGGTGAACAACAGATGGAAAGATGTTTTATCAAAGTAATTCGTTTCTTAGGTTCTTACTTACGACCGTATCATCTTAAGAGTCCCTGTCAACGTGACTTGTTTATTTATTTTGCACATCTCACGAGTTGAGGAATTCGGTCCAATTAAAACCATATAATTTCTAGTGTAATCGAGCAAATTAATATACCATTAGATATGTGCTTATATTTCTATTATTATTATAATCATTATTATTATTATTATTATTATTATTGTTGTTGTTATTATTATTTTTATTATTGTAATTATTATTTTTATTATTGTTGTTGTTTTTGTTGTTGTTGTTGTTGTTGTTGTTGTTATTACTAGCTAAGCTAAAACTCGAGTTGGAAAACCACGAGGCTATAACCCCAAGGGCTCCAACATGGAAAAATAGCCCAGCGAAGAAAAGAAATACGAAAATAAATAAACTGTAAGAGAAGTACGAACAATTGAAATAAAATATTTTAAGAACAATAACAATAAAATAGATCTTTCATATATAAATTATAAAAAGAGATTTATGTCAGAAAAGAGTATCAAAGAAAGTTAAGATGTTAGCCATGAATGATATAATATTCGTATTTGCTTATCGATTATTTCAAATCTTCAGTTTTAACGCAAAAGCGAATATTTCGACACAAATATATATAAAAAAAAGGAACTGCTTATGAATCTCAAGGATCACTCCCCAATATTTATGAAGATCAGTTCCTTATGATAT
Source organism: Palaemon carinicauda (assembly GCF_036898095.1). Classification (NCBI taxonomy): domain Eukaryota; kingdom Metazoa; phylum Arthropoda; class Malacostraca; order Decapoda; family Palaemonidae; genus Palaemon; species Palaemon carinicauda. The sequence continues at coordinate 96,670,466 of NC_090752.1, read as the reverse complement.
TCCTGAGGATCAATTCCAAAGGAAACTTTGAGGAAAAAGCTTATCCACTTTTCCCAGGCTCGTGAGAGCGCTAAAGTTTTGTGTGTGCAAAAGTTCTATCTATCAGAAGTTTGCATAAGTTGGTTCAAACAAAGTTTTCTCTCGGGATCGCAATAATGCCTGCCTTTGATGCACCACAGAGAGAGAGAGAGAGAAGGAACTTTTTTTTTCTTTTTTAATTCTGATGGATAGAGATAACCATAAAAGGCGCACAGTAATGGGACAAATTCATACATACAAGTTCACTACACTGATATAAGTATAAATTGCATGTACGCATACACACACACACACACACACACACACACATATATATATATATATATATATATATATATATATATATATATATAGATGGTATACTCTTAAAAACTCATTTGATTTGAAAAACAGTTTGTAAAAGTAAATTTTTCCGCATGGTTCAATGGTTGCAAGTACTCTCTCGATATGCAGAAAAAGTTCCATAATAATGATAGAAAGACGCATCCAAAAATATATGAAATTTTGTGTTAATTGCATTTAATTTTTTAAAGCTTACGTCCATCACCTGTGGGCTTGGTCACTATTGTTGTTTTGATGACCAACTGGGGAGTGACCGAAGAATTATACGTTTGGCAATGCAGCCGAATATGGCCGGAAAGAAATTTATATTTATATATTTGTATGCATATATATATATATATATATATATATATATATGTGTGTGTGTGTGTATATATATATATATATATATATATATATATATATATATATATATATATATAGCCAGACATTTTCTCTTTATTAAATAGGGAAGATCCTAGTTCGAGAGTGGTGTCATTTTTATGATTATTATTGTATTGGAAAAGAATTGACATTGAAGGCTTAGCCTGAATATACTGCTTTTTAGAAATATGGAAAGAACATTTATTACTGATAACTAATATAATTTACCCCTAAAGCTGCTCTATGCCATCAGTGACTGTTGAATATTAATATCATAAATCATGAACGAACGTTTTATTTTAATCCAAAATGGCAATATTATTTTCGACAGACCTGTCATTGGAATCATACAGGACGTTTCGAATATTACAATGGTTTTATGACCCCAGTGTCCCTGTATCTAACATACATATTACTGTTTTATTAGGTCAATAACGTTATAATAAATTCCTTTGGCAGTACTGTGATAATTGTCGTTAGTTATTGTGTTGATGCAATATTCGAGACCTGTCATCACATATTTTCATTGGTAATTTAGTCTTTTTTGGAAGTTGAGTGTGGAATATAGTGGTAACCAGATTTTATATATATATATATATATATATATATATATATATATATATATATATATATATATATATATATATATATATATGTATAAATAATGTGTATGCGCGTGTGTTTGATATGGGCGAGTGTTCGTAAAATATCTGGTGAACATATTCCGGGTTCTCTACTTGGAGATGTTTTCTGAGAAAAGTCTTTATATAGGTCACAGCAACATTCATTATTTAACTTGTGAATCAAAATTCAACCTCGATGCAAAAACCTTCCACAGGCTACAAATAAATTTATCTGTATTACTGAACTTTTAAAAAAGAATGAAATAAGAAAGGCACTTTATTAAAATTCATTCATCCTTAGGCTTATTCCCATTTCTATATTTTGATAACCGTTATTATCATATTATTTTAGAGAAAATTAAAGTATTTATCATAAAAGTAGTGTAAGTTTATAGAAATATCAAAAGTTGTAAAAGATAGCAATGTAAAAATTCTCATCTCTGCTGCAGACACTTTCAGGGAATTGTATTACCGAGTTTGAAAGGACAATAGACAGTAGTGAAGAATAGAAATGGATTGGAAATATTTACAATAAAGGAGGAATGGAGAGAGAGAGAGAGAGAGAGAGAGAGAGAGAGAGAGAGAGAGAGAGAGAGAGAGAGAGAGAGAGAGAGAGATGGTAGTGTGAACTGAAGAGCTTGGGGTGGGGTAGCGCAAAGGAGAGGTAGTAGATTTCTATTTCTACCTCGAAGGAAGATGATAAGGGTAATAATTGAGAGACAAAGAGAGCAAGAGAGAGGGAGATGGTAGTTGGAATTCCTTTGGAGGAGAAAGGTCAGGCTGGCAATGATTTTGGACGAAATACGGTAAGGAATTCTTTGGAGTCAACCTCTGGAGAGAGAGAGAGAGAGAGAGAGAGAGAGAGAGAGAGAGAGAGAGAGAGAGAGAGAGCGCGGGGGATGGGGTAGCGCAAAGGAGAGGTAGTAGATATCTATTTCTACCTCGAATTTTGGTAGGGAAAAGGATGATTATAAAATAATTGAGAGACAAAGAGAGCAAGAGAGAGGGAGATGGTAGTTGGAATTCCTTTGGAGGAGAAAGGTCAGGCTGGCAATGATTTAGGACGAAATACGGTAAGGAATTCTTTGGAGTCAACCTCTGGAGAGAGAGAGAGAGAGAGAGAGAGAGAGAGAGAGAGAGAGAGAGACCTAGGGCTGTTGGAGCTTATTGTAAACGCCCCTCCAGACGATCTGCAGGACTGGGGTTCGAGTCACGCTCAAGCTCGATAGTTTCTTGTAGTGTCTGCTACATCACCATCCTTGTGAACAAAGGATGGGGAGGTTTGTGGAGCCTATAGGTCTACCTTCTGAGTTATTAGCAGTCATGGACTGGTCCTCCCTGGTCCAAACTTGGGTGGGGGGGGGTGGGGGGCTTGGCCACTGATCATATGCATTTATGGTCAGTCTCTAGGGTATTGTCACTTTTCCTTTTCTCTGCCATTCGTGAGCGACAACAAAGAGAGAGAGAGAGAGAGAGAGAGAGAGAGAGAGAGAGAGAGAGAGAGAGAGAGAGAGAGAGAGAGAGTTGGGAATACTGGACATGCTTATTAGACAGTTTCTTGAGAGTTGAGATAATTCTTTTTTGGAGAGGGAAGGAGAATCTGAGGTGAGATGACGCACAGGCGATTGGGGAAATTCTTTCGGAAAACAGGGAGAGAGAGAGAGAGAGAGAGAGAGAGAGAGAGAGAGAGAGAGAGAGAGAGAGAAATTGGAAGAAAATTGTGACGAAAGATGACGTCACGAACGCTCGGATATCACTTTAATATAAAGCAATAAAAGAGACGTCTGAATAGACCCTGATGAGAAGGAAACATATGCAAAAGAAAATAGAGGCATCGGAGCACCGGCTCGATTTGGTGCAGATATTCGGAATGAAATACTGTAAACAAAATATTCCATTCCTTTTCTCATGTTTTTTTTTTCTTTTGGTTCATTATCCTAAGCTTTTTAAGAGATCAAAGTGTATTTGATGCTCATATGTCATACAACGTTCAAAGCATAAGGGTTGGCAAGTTGTTGGACGGGAGTTCGAGACCCGTTCAAAGTCGATAGTTTATAGTAGTGTTTGTGAACTAGGGTTTAGGTGAGCTTGTAGGTCTACCTGCTGAGTCATCGGTAGCCATTGTCTAGTCCTCCCTGGTCTTAGCTTTATGGAGAGAGGTTTGGTCGCTGATCATGTGTACATGGTCAGTGTCTAGGACATTGTCCTGTTCCTTGCTTCTGCCATTCATGAGTGACCTTTAAACCTTCACTGTCCAAGGTAGATGTAGGTCGAGAGACATTTTATTGTTTAAAGGGAATCGTCGGTTTGTTGAGACAGAAATAGAGTCCAAATACGTCAGACATGATCTGAATTCATTTTAAAAACATTTTGATTAGTTTTTCTCCTTCATTTACCTGCAATAAACGTGAGCTGAATGTTCATTGAATCGGGAAATGTTGAAATAGTTGTTACTATTTTTCATCAGCTTCAGAAAAAATACCTTATGAAGATATTGAAGTCTCTCCGAAATGATGGTATGGAGAACAGTGTGATTTCAGTCGTAGAAAATTGTAGATTAGTAACAATGGTTCCTTCTTTATTATTGTTATTGTTAATATTTCATTATTATTGTGGAGATGATGGTAATAATTGTCATTATTATTATAGTTTTTGTTATCATTCTCTTTAGGCGAAATGTATATTTGTATCGTTGTAGTTGATCCAAATCTTCAGATTTTCATTTCTTCGTATATATTTTCGTTAATCTTGGGCAGTAGAAGGCCATACCGTGTTCATCTACTCTTTTAAACAGAAATAACGGTTCCTGCTTTATCGACACAGTGCCAACGTGGCATTATATAATAATACGTTCATATAGGGATAAACATTATTATTATTATTATTCTCTCTCTCAGAAAGTTGAGTAGTAACATTTTCTCTTTTTAAAACATACACACACACACACACACACACACACATATATATATATATATATATATATATATATATATATATATATATATATATATATATATGTGTGTGTGTGTGTGTGTGTGTCGGTTTTTGTTTAACACACATATATGTATATACATATATAATATAATATATTTATACGTATATATAAACTTTATATATATATATATATATATATATATATATATATATATATATATATATATATATATATATATATATATATATATATATGGTTTGATTTCGGAGTGCCCTTCTCCTAGAAGAGCTGCTTACCATAGTTAAGAGTCTCTTCTACCCTTACCAAGAGGAAAGTGGCCACTGAACAATTACAGTGCAGTAGTTAACCCATTGAGAGAAGAAGAACTGTTTGGTAATATCAGTGTTGTCAGGTGTATGAGGACAGGAGAATATGTAAAGAATAGGCCAGACTATTGGGTGTATGTGTAGGCAAAGGGGAAAATAAACCGTATCCAGAGGGAAGGATCCAAAGTAGTACTGTCTGGCCAGTCAAAGGACCCCATACCTCTTGAGCGGTAGTATCTCAATGTGTGGCTGGTGCCCTGGCCAACCTTCTACCTGCAAAATGTCACTATTTAATTTACTATTTGTCAGTCGGTATAGATGATGTTCAGCCTTTGATGGATTATGGGAAAATTTCTGTGCAACGTTGAGAGGCCTATGCCTGCGTCCATCGTTATTTCTGATGATTTCCTTAATATGATAATATATATATATATATATATATATATATATATATATATAAATATATATATATATTATATATTATATATATACATATATATATATATATATATATATATATATATATATATCATTTACATACATACAGTATGTATATTTATATATATATATATATATATATATATATATATATATATATATATAATACTGCACAATAGTTTGCATTATTATTAATATTATTATTATTATTTATTATTATTATTATATATATAAAATAATGCAAACAAATGTACAATATTATATACATATACATATATATGTATATATATATATATATATATATATATATATATATATATATATATATATTTATATATTTTGAATAGGGAATATAGACATGATGAGTTACTCTAATTGCACAATAAATTACAATCTTATATGAGAGGTCGTACACTTGTTGGAGAGAGAGAGAGAGAGAGAGAGAGAGAGAGAGAGAGAGAGAGAGAGAGAGAGAGAGAGAGAGAGAGAGAGAACTTCAAGTACATATTTGCACTGATAATCAGGTTCATATTCGCAGTGAAAATCTGTGCTAAATCAAGATGCAAGTCATCTAGAAAAGAGGTGCATATTTCGAAAGAAAACTTATTTCAAGCAAGACCAATTTCTTGTCAAATGCAATTGCTATGAAAAGGGCGTAAGAAAGATGAAAATAAAAAGGAAAAACAAGTTTGGAATTAAAACATAATTAGAAAATTTTTAGATACCAAGAACCATGAAAAATGTGGAAAGAAATGTAAGAAATCATTTGACGGTTGAATTTGGATATTCAATTCATGGCTTCGAAAAACCTACCTGTTACAAGTCGAAAGTTTTGAATGAAATCGGGTAGCGTAAGTGATTGATTGCCTTCAACGAACTCGCTTCAGAGGCAATGGTGGAGCGATGGATGAATATACGTGTTTCTTATGACGGAGACGAGAGAGAGAGAGAGAGAGAGAGAGAGAGAGAGAGAGAGACAACGAGCTCTCCTATCAGAAAAGGGAACGAGGTAGAATGAAGAGAAAAGACGAATGAATAATTATAAACAAACATTAAAGGAATAACTGAGAAAAATTAGAAAATAGTTTGCTGAAAGAGACAAGGAGGATTGAAAACTGTAAAGAACTGGAAAATAACTGGACTGGGTTTGAAGGAAGATAGTTAAAACAAGGGATAAATAAGGCAAAGAGAGAAAGGGGAATGAGCTTAGCAAATGTTTATTTATTATTTCAGTAATTTTTCAAAATAGATTTTCTTATTCATCAACCTACTCTTTATACTTTATCTTGACATCTATTTACCTAAACTTATTCCTTAATCTCAAAGATTAATACAGTATATGGGAATTATTGGTATTCTCACTAAATGAAATAATGTTGCCATAGACCCTAGTTCTGTACAGTAAGAAAAGTTGGCTTGTGTGTTATAAGAACTTGGTTTAAGCATTGAAAGTAGTCACAAATCTAATTCCAGTTTCTTGTAAAATCCTCCATAAATCTATCTATTGAATTAATTACTGACCAGCTGGTCAACTGTGGTAGCTATATCAAAGGTCGTGGTTTAAGCAACTTAGGTTAAAGATCATTAGCTGTAACTAGTCCAATGCAGGACAAAGATCTCAGATATGTCTTTCTACTCGCGCCTGTTTATGGACTTTTTATGCCAGTCTATACCCGCAAATATTCTTACCTCGTTAATCCATCGTCTTCTCTTCCTTCTGCTACTTCTCTTGCGATGTCTAGCGACCAATTTTGTTATTCTTAATGTCCATGTATTAGCTGACATTCTCATTGTATATCTTGCCCATGGCCATTTCTTTTTCTTACATGTAAGAATATCCTCTAATTTAGTTCGTATATAGGCTATATATATATATATATATATATATATATATATATATATATATATATATATATATATATCTCCTTTATAAGTCCTGTGCAAAAAAAAATGAAATGTAAGAGCCACAATTGATTTCAAGAAGGATTTTAATTTAATGAATTTTTGACAATTCACTTCAGTGAAAAGTAAATATGCAAATTTAATGACTTACATAATGGTTTTCGACTTTATGACCCATTTAAAACATATCCCATTGTGTTATATGAACAATAAATTGTACCTTGTATTATGAATATACATTGGTATTAGTTATGGTCTTTTTTGGCTATCCCTACCTTCGTAAATTTTATTAAGTCCCTTTATTTTGTTTTCACTTTTGCCACTAGTTCTCCGAACATGTTCTCGTAAGTATTGATATTACGAACAATAACGAAAGAAATAAGGAGAGAAAGAAGACAGAATGGAGAAAAATGGTAAGAAAATAATTGGGATAACTTTGTTAAATTTCAATGGCAAAAGTTTCGGGAAAATGACCGGACGAATGTCGAGTCTTCAAGGACTGTGATGAATTACGTTGGAATTACTTTTGATTTTTGTTCTTTTGTATTTTGAGAATTACTTTTGAGTTGTTTTATTATTTTGGAAAATATATGTTTTACTCGTTCATCATCTTAGTTGTTACTGTTCTTAAATACTTTGTTAAACTTTTACAGGCATATGCACAAAGTTTTTTTTATAAACAATGTTTGATATATATATATATATATATATATATATATATATATATATATATATATATGTATGTATACATGCATACATACATACATATATATATATATATATATATATATATATTACGTTAGGTTTTAGAATCTCTCTCTCTCTCTCTCTCTCTCTCTCTCTCTCTCTCTCTCTCTCTCTCTCTCTCTCTCTCTCTGCATGTGCTTTGCAATAACGTAAACCGATTTACTTCCAATATAGAACCTAAATCTTTGGTGATAAATAAAATCAAACCTAACATGACCCATCACTTTCTGTGTCCCTCTGTCTCTGTGCTCTCCAAATAATTTTTCCCGTTTATTTATGCAGCCGGATTTCCTGAAATGCTTTTGACTACTGTTAGTACATTGAGTCAAAGTTCAATATTTAGAGTGTTTCCCCAATCTCTCTCTCTCTCTCTCTCTCTCTCTCTCTCTCTCTCTCTCTCTCTCTCTCTCTCTCTCCATACGTAACTAATTTAGCCACTTATGGTTGCACTCATGGTCTGGTGTTTTTTGAAATATTTCAAAAGGAAATATTGGGAGCTACGCAGCGAAAAGGCCTCGCGTTAATACTTCTATATATGTAAATCATAATTTCTCCAAAGATAATACTTTTCCTTTTTATTTTTAATTATTGATAATATCTTTTATTGAATTGGATTACTCTGTTGAAAGAAATGTCCATTTTCGGCTAGACTGTGACACATCTTGATTTTTTTTTGTCCATTGTAATAATTCCTAATAATTTCTAAGTTAGTAATTGATTGTAATTAAAATGGTCACCTATTTTATATCTATAGATGCTAATTGTTTGTAAATATAATGATATGAATGTCAAACTTATTAATTTTTGAAAACAAAGAAGAAAATTCGTACGTCCAATTGTAGTTGTGAGATGTAGATGATTTCGACTGCACTCTCTTTGATATCATAATATTTTATTAAATTCTGCTCAGTTGATATACTGATTGAGGGGTAAAGAAGGATAGGACGATAGTGTTGTCTCATAATGAATATGTATGGTGCAAAGAAGAATACCCAGGATTAGATTGTTCTATATGATTATCAAGTTATTTCAAGTGAAAGAAACTGTCATACTGAACCTCCTCCATATCATCATAATGAATTTAATGAGAATGGAGAATCAATTATATCAATTATAAATAATTGATAGAGACAAAAACTCTCAGGTGTTAATTAACATTTGTCATTATCCTACTGGATGGAGTCCAGTTACTGTGCCTTATAACTACTGCAGAATACAAAGTAGAATTCGGAAAGATATCCTTAGAAACATTTGAAGAAATCTCCTATAGGATAAAGAGCGTGTCTGGATATATATATATATATATATATATATATATATATATATATATATATATATATATATATATATATATATATATATATATACACACACATATCCAGACACGCTAGCACTAGCCACCCGTTGAGATACTACCGCTTGAGTGTTATGGGGTCCATTGACCGGCCAGACAGTACTACATTGGATCCCTCTCTCTGGTTATGGTTCATTTTCCGTTTTGCCTACACACACACACACACTCCGAATAGTCTGGCATATTCTTTACATATTCTCTTCTGTACTCATACACCTGACAACACTAAGATTAGCAAACAATTCTTCTTCATCCAAGGGGTCACTGCACTATAATTGTTCAGTGGCCACTTTCCTCTTGGTAAGGGTAGAAGGGACTCTTTAGCTATGGTAAGCAGCTCTTCTAGGAGAAGGACACTCCAAAATCAAACCATCGTTCTCTAGTCCTGGGTAGTGCCATAGCCTCTGTACCATGGTCTTCCACTGCCTTGGGTTAAAGTTCTCTTGCTTGAGGGTACACTCGGGCACATTACTCTATCTTATTTCTCTTCCTCTTGTTTTGTTAGTGTTTATTGTTTATAATGGAGATATTTATTTTAATGTTACTCTTCCTAAAAATTTTATTTTTCCTTGTTTCCTTTCCTCACTGGGCTGTTTTCCCCTGCTGGAGCCCCTGGGCTTTTAGCATTGTGCTTTTCCAACTAGGGTTGTAGCTTGGCAATTAATAATAATAATAAATATATATATATATATATATATATATATATTATATATATATATATATATATATATATATATATATAATTTATATCCTGTGACGCTGAGTAGATATGCCAAATGTATGACTACTCGATCACTTCCCTTCCCTCAAATAGTGAGGAAAGGGTTGTACACTATAAGTCGAACCAAACGACAGTGTCGGGTGAGAGAAGCTCTTTTCTCAATGCATCGTATCTACATCAAAATATTTCGGACAGCATACCTTCTTGATTCCCCTCTGAAGATATGAAGAAGAATCTGACCTGCGGATGAACTGATTTAGCGTGTTAGACTAATCCTGCTTTTTTTTTCGAGACAGTTTGACAATTAACTCTCAACCTTTTAACTCCTGGTCATTTCCATTTTTATAGTTGTAGTTTTCAGTTTATTGGAATTATTTGCAATCACAGTTTTATGTACAATTTGCTTCCCTCGTGACCACCAAGTTCGTTATATATATATATATATATATATATATATATATATATATATATATATATATATATATATATATATATATGTATATATGTATATATATGTGTATATATACATATATATATATACATATATATATATATATATATATATATATATATATATATATATATATATATATATATATATATATATATATAATGCATGTATGTGGGCATGAAAACTTCTTAATAGAAAAATCTAATGTAAACTATGCCATCATTTCGATGCTATGTAGATTTTCATGTTTTATATTTCTATATTTCAGGCCATAATAAGAAAGGGTAGTTAAATGATATGCAGAATATGAACAAATGTGTATTTTATTATAAATGTAAAATGGGCTCATTGTGTATAGTAAATACAGTATATGGAAATAATTTTCATAGGCAGTCTCCATATGATAAAAAAAAAGATTACTGGTGATATTTAAATCTCATTTTCCTTCTCATTGTCGTCGTCGTCGTCGTCATCATCATCAGCTGAGGAACCTATATTGATTATGAATGAATCGAGTAAGTGTTCTGCGGTGTCCTCTAGTTCACAATCATTTCTTTGTAAATTTCTCACGTGCTTCACAACATTACTCCAATTTTCTTTACTATCTTGCTGCAAAACCTCTTGAAGTAGGGGTTTCTAGTTGGCCATTTTAAACGCCTTTTTCTTAGCAATGTATTTTTTAACCTGACCCCAGATCAATTCATTGGGGTTGTACTGGCAGTGATAAGGCGGCAACCTGACGATCTTATGACCATTTTCACGGGCCATTTTATATATCCCATAGTACTTTTCTATTCGAGAAGAACTTGACTTCACCATTTCAAGAAGCTCACTTTTTCGTAAGTCATCTGTCGGAGTTTTTTCCTTTTTTGATCAGCCACTCCTTTATAAAGTGTTTCCCATCCGAAATTGTCGGTGCTTTATCAATGATTACCGAATGGTAGGATGCCTTATCCATTACGATAACAGATGAGGGCGGGATGTTTGGTAGCAATTGCGATTGAAACCACTCTTCAAATACTTTGCTATTCATCTGATTATGGTAATCACTATCGTTGATTGCCTTGAAAATTAATGCTGCATTATGCACAAACCCTTCCTTTGTACCGGCATGCACGACTATCAGGCTAGCCCCTTTACCGGTAGGGGGGTTAACCCCTGTTGCATTTTTTTCTCTCTTTTGTTTTCCAACATTTAGTAACAGTATAGTTCTGATTTAGCCACGTCTCATCCAGGTACACGATAAGCTGATTCTCGTTTTCATATACCTTCCTCATAACACGCAAAAACTTATTCCTTGCAGCTGACACATCACTTCGTTCTAATAAAAATTTTCTGCCATTCACTTTCCCATAATGAAATCCAATTTCATGCAAGATTTTCCTAAGAGATTTACGACAACCCTTAAATTTAATGTCTTTGCGGGCTTCTTGCAAAACAGTAGTTATGGTGAGTAGCTCTTTTCTAACATAGAACCTTAACACTATTTGACGTAATGCATCCTTGTCAAAATCATCCAGATCGATCACTGGTCGAGGATGAATTCTTTTCTCATCTTTGAACATATGTTGTCCAAATTCTTTTTCGAAATAATTTCCTTCCTTGATGATTCTCTCAACAGTCCTTTTTGGAACTGCTACTGCTTCACTCGTACGATCACAAATTTTTGCCGCGTCTATCAAAGGAGCATTGTTTTTCTTTTCTTTAGTAAAATTATCTGTGAACATTATCAACGATTTCCTTGGCTGAAAAGAGAGAAAGCGCTTTGTAGAATTTGCCATTGTAAGTACTGTAGATTGACGGTCTACTACTTATCCGAATCACTGCTTTATATACGGAGAGATGAAGTACCAATTATAAACAAGGTTTGTTTGAAGTGACATTTATGGTTTTTGATGACACGATCGGAGTCCTAATCTTATAAGCTGAAAATTCATTCCTCAAGGGCTTAAGATATGAAAGGATAGATTGTGGGATTCAAATTTGGCCTAAGCTCTGGTCTGTTTTCCGATAATCCGGTGTTATTCTTTTATCTAAAATCCGACTTTTCTGGAATTATCAAGAAAATGACAGCTGTTGGATCCCCTTCTCCTGTATGAATATTATGTCTTTGTATATATATTCTCATTGTTGATTCTAATGATGTCTCTAATGGATGAAACTACTAACTCCAATCAAATCTCTTAATTTTCCCTTCCTGGCTATACTACATATTTATGCTCATCACGTGTCAGCTTTCGTGATATATATATATATATATATATATATATATATATATATATATATATATATATATATATATATATATTATAGATATATATTATAGATATATATGTATATATAATAGATATATATATATTATAGATATATATACATTATATGTATGTACACACATATATATCATATATATATATATATATATATATATATATATATATATATATATATATATATAATTAAAGAATGAGAAACAGAAACAACCCTATGAAGAAGACTGACGGAACGAGGCCTCTCCCCTCTAACACCTTAATCCATCTTCTGTTTCAGGAATTCTCTAATTCACCCTGTCCAGGTAAAATGACTGAAATCGACCGATTTCCACAAGATATATTCTGTGTCTCACCCGCCACTTTCGTTTGGTTTTACTATATTGTAGAACTCTTAAGTTGATTGATTGATTGAGAGTTTTCTGGCATCTCTAACGTTGAATATATAAGTAAAAGCAGACACACGCAATGGTCACAGTAGAGCTCAGTCAGTGCAGTCTTTGTTTTTATGCGCAACAAGAACATTAACACGTCATAGCAGAATGACAATTTCTTTACCAGGAGAGGGAATTGATTTGACTGCTGAAATGACGTCAGCACCTATTTTCTCGCCACTTCACAAAGTGCTGCCAAGAACAGGACCAGAAATGCCGTGAATAATCCGGTCGAATAGCCAAGTCTCTGGAACGGCTCCTCTGAGTGGAAAGCGCTGTTGATGACAGCATCTCGTCTCGTTTATTCTAAAGCAACGTTGGGAAAAGATTTCTCTGAATTTTGTGGTGTTTTATGGGAATCTTTAAATCGAAAGACTGGGATTTTCCTAATTTCTGCTCATTGTTAGCCAAGAAATTTACAACTTAATCTTCAACTACGATAACTCTCTCTCTCTCTTTCTCTCTCTCTCTCTCTCTCTCTCTCTCTCTCTCTCTCTCTCTCTATCTCTCTCTCTCTCTCTCTCTCTCTCTCTCTCTCTCTCTCTCTCTCTGAAGTGAGATTTGTAGTCTTTCTAATAGTAGTGAAGAGGGCAATAACACTTGAGTAATTCCTTTTTTGTTATTATTGTTGCTCTCTCTCTCTCTCTCTCTCTCTCCTCTCTCTCTCTCTCTCTCTCTCTCTCTCTCTCTCTCTCTCTCTGAAGTGAGATTTGTAGTCTTTCTAATAGTAGTGAAGAGGGCAATAACACTTGAGTAATTCCTTTTTTGTTATTATTGTTGCTTTCTCTCTCTCTCTCTCTCTCTCTCTCTCTCTCTCTCTCTCTCTCTCTCTCTCTCTCTCTCTCTCTGAAGTGAGATTTGTAGTCTCTTTAATAGTAGTGAAGAGGGCAATAACACTTGAGTAATTCCTTTTTTGTTATTATTGTTGCTCTCTCTCTCTCTCTCTCTCTCTCTCTCTCTCTCTCTCTCTCTCTCTCTCTAGTGAGATTTGTAATCTTTCTAATAATAGTAATGATGACAGTAACGTTAAGTAATTATCTATATAATCATGACCTCTTTTTGTTATTATTGTTGCTTTTCTTTTGCTATGGTTAGAAATTTAACTATCAAATGTATCAACAAAAATCATAATTGTCACCATCTTTTGTAACATCAGAGGTAACCACGGGGAATATATTGATACTTTTACAAACGCAGATTAGATAAAATTGAGGATCAAAGACAAAGGCCGTAGTGAAAAGCACAAACAGGTGATAGTGAAGTGATGTGATGTAGAAAATAGTGTTAAAATTAACTTTCGAGATAAGAACTTGAGTAATAAGTACAATTTGAGGGAGAGGGAATTCATCCACTTCTACTAATGAGCAAAGTTAAACGTAACAGTAACTGCTTGTTTTTTTTTTTCCTGTTGGTACCCTGTGATATGGGCAACAGCTTAATCTACTTCCCACCGTTATCCCTAAATTAAGGGGTCGGTTGCTTGATGCACCCTCTCTAATGCCTTCTATCAAAGCTATCCCCATCCACCAACCTCTTCTCTCCATATCATCATTCACCTTATCTAGCCATCTATATCTGGGATACGGCTTAATGTGGAAATATAAGTGTACCGTATATACACATATATTTTTGTTCAATATTATCCCGGAGAAGATCCGGAGGAGAACGACACAAGTCACTTATCTCAAATTTATCCTTTTAAACTCCTGAATTGTAAATGAACCTCCCAGAGGAATAAAACTAACACCATATTAGTCACTTGTTTCATCTGCACAGAAGGCCCATCAGAAGCAAGTCAAACTCCGTCACATACACTGCGCCGTTTAACCATATATTGCAAACACTCTTGCCCTTGTTGCATATCAAGGATTTTCCTGTTCATTATTTCTTTCACATTATCCATCCAATCCTTTGGGTAACATCATTTCACTTATGGTAACTTCACCTTTATATATATATATATATATATATATATATATATATATATTTATATATATATATATATATATATGTATATATGTATATATATATATATATATATATATGTATATATGTATATATATATATATATATATGTATATATGTATATATATATATATATATATATATATATATATATATATATATAAATATATTTTTCTGTGTATCACCATATTTCTCGTCCTATTAATTAGTCTTACGCCCTTTATACTCAACAGCATCATCATTCTTCTTTCATTTGCATTCATCATCAGTACTTTACTTGCACTAACTATTATTTCCTGACATTTCCATCTGGGCTTCCACGGATAATTCGTCTCTTGCAATTCTTTTGTATAATCTGTTACCTCTTTTGGATCAATCCTGTAAATCACATGATTTATTTTATTATACCATCGTATTCTATATTTACTCCATGATATAATGTCATCATGCGTCATATTTACTAAAAGATAGATATATATATATATATATATATATATATATATATATATATATATATATATATATACATATATATATATACATATATATATATATATATATATATATATATATATATATATATATATATATACACATATATATATAGATAGATATAGATATATATATACATAAATATATATTGGTCTCTCTCTAGTATGTTATCTCATTTACTCTCATACTGAACACTTAATCTCACACATTTCTTCCCTTATCAATTCCTGGCACCTACTTCACATTCTTAATAAAAGTCGTCCCATACAACATCCATGGTTACTATGTAATATTATACACCTATAGTTCTCACATTTACCTGTATACAGGAAAACAGTTACTCCTCTCCATCATTCGTTGAGGGCGTTTTCCAGAGCCAAACATCCTTTACAAACTCTGCTCTGCCCCTCAATCACACTTATCACCATCATCCTGCAGCTCCTCACTTGTAATCCCAGCAGCTGGTATCCTTCAATTTTTCATCCTCTCACTCACCTTTTATTATATTTTCGGCAGTCCGTCCCATAAGCATTGTTTCCGATACACTGACCCTTGCAAATCCTTCATCCCTCAGGACAGCTTGGTTTTTATGTTTCGTTATCAGGATATTGGGAAATAAATAGCAGGACAGGATTAGAAATGAAACTATAAGAAATCCCAAGCAGACTGGAATGGAATTTTGCATGATCTTTTGTGCTTGAATTGGTCACAATTATATAGTAGTGTTGATCCTGTTATCCCTTTGAATGAGAATCTAGTCAACATAATTGATAGGCGTATCCCTTCTCGTGTGCTATTGTACCGAATCAAGGACAAACCATGGTTCAATGATGATTGTAGACGCGCTTATTTGGAGAAGCAGGAGGCCTATCATCTTTGGAAGGGTAACAGATCAGATTTGACATGGAATAACTATACTCAGCGTAGAGCTTTTGCTGGGAGAGTTTGTGCCTCAACTGAAAATGAATACAATTTAACCAAAAAAAAAAAAACCCTTTCTGGTACAACCAGGAACATGAATGGTGGTCTACCCTTAAATCTGCACTCTTTGGTATAGATGGAACAGTTCCTCCTTTGCGTAAACCAGATGGCTCAGTCAAACACTGTCCAAAGGAAAAGGCAACCCTTTTGGCTGATGTTTTAGACAGTAAACAGAGTAATGAAAAACTTGAACTTCCTCATTCATGTTTTCCTGAGGCTAGGCTAAACTAATTAGTTTAGCTTTTCGATCTCGCGAAATTAAAGCTCTGTTGATGGACCCTGATGCTTGTGGAGGTGTAGACCCAAATGATATTTTTCCTTTGATTTATAAAAAGACTACAGATTTCTTAGCTCCAAAGTTATCTGTTATTTAGCGCAAGTTAGCAAGAAAAGGAGCTTTTAGAACTTGTTGGAGAATTGATAATGTTACTCCTCTATGTAAATGTGTTTGTGGTAGCTCAAGTCCAACTGATTACCGCCCAATTTCCATAATTCCCATATTATCTAAAGTTTTTGAACGTCTTCTGGCAAAACGTGTTAGTAGGTTTTCTGAAGGTAATCATATATTCCATAGTTTGCAATTTGGTTTTCGTAAAGGCCTTGGATCATGTGATGTCCTTCTTACAATCTCCAATGTTGTACAGAAATCTCTTGATTGTGGTCAGGAAGTTCGTATGATTGGCCTTGATTTTAGTGCTGCCTTTGACCGTATTAATCATGAGGCCCTTGTTTTCAAACTCAAACAGTTGGGAGTCGGTGGGTCATTTCTTAGCATTATTATTGATTTTTTAAGTAATAGATCTCAAAGAGTTGTTGTTGATGGGCACCATAGTGAGTGTTGGAATGTTATATCTGGTGTTCCACAGGGTAGTGTTCTTGGCCCATTACTTTTCATACTATATACACATGACACGTGATTTGGCTTAGAAAACAAGATTGTTGCATATGCAGATGATGCTACTCTCTTTGGATCAATTCCATCCCCTGAATGTAGATCTGGGGTTGGTGAATCCCTTAATAGAGATCTAGCTAAAATTAGTGCATGGTGCAAATTATGGGGTATGAAGATGAATCTTAACAAAACTCAGAGTATGATTGTAAGTAGGTCAAGGACGGTGGCTCCTCAACATCCGGATCTCAGTATTGATAATGTTTCTTTAAATTTGAATGACACTTTTTTTTAAATTTTAGTTGTGATTCTCGACAGCAAATTTACTTTTGAGAAACATATTAGGTCTGTGTCTTCTTCCATTGCATAAAAAATTGGCTTATTGAGAAAATCTTTTAAGATTTTTGGTGATCAATCTATTCTGAAGTGTTTCAGTTCTTTCATTCTACCTTATTTTGAGTATTGTTCTCCTGTCTGGTCTTCAAGTGGTGATTCGCATCTTAATTTGTTGGGCATAAACCTACGGTCTATTAAATTTCTTATTCCTGATCTAGTTATTAATCTTTGCCACCATTGATCAATTAGTTCATTATGCCTGTTGCATAAGATTTTTCATAACTCTGACCATCCTTTACATTCAGATCTCCCTGGACAATTCTATCCTGTTCGTAATTCTAGGCAGGCAGTTAATTCTAACAGCCACCTCTTCTCCATCATGAGGCTCAATACTACAGTAATCTAGAAGTTTTATTCCGGTTGTGACCAAGTTGTGGAATGATCTTCCGAATCGGGTAGTTGAATCAATAGAACTTCAAAGTTCAAAGTTGCAGCAAGTGTTTTATGTTGAACAGGCTGACATAAGTCTTTTTATAGTTTTTATCTGACATATCTGTTTTGACGTTGTTACTGTTTTTAGAATGATTTATTGTTAATTTGTTCTCATAATTTATTTATATATTTCCTTATTTCCTTTCCTCACTGGGCTATATTTCCCTATTGAAGCCCCTGGGCTTATAGCATCTTGCTTTTCCATCTAGGGATGTGACTTGGCTGGTGATAATAATAATAATAATAATAATAATAATAATAATAATAATAATAATTATAATTACTCGAGTGCCATTTGTGGATGAGATCATGATGAGGCGTTTGGGCATGCCTTTCCCACTTCCCCAAGAGAGATTTGTTCACCAAACGTTCAGCTGGGCTCCACAAGGTACTAGAAGAGTTGGAAGACCCAGGCCTACATGGCTGAGTACTATGAAGCATGAAGTAGTAGATGATGAATGGAGAAGTATTGATAGTGACGGCTGGCGAAATCTCGCCGAGCCTCTTTGCGTTAATAGGCGTAGGAGGAGTTGATGATGAATCAGCAAATTAGATACTTGTCCCATAGACCCAGGACCTCCATTTGCCTTTTAGCCTTTCTATATATATTGCCCTATATAAAAAAACAATTATTTTCCACGAAACTTCTCAACTTTTTTTTTATTTTTATTTGCTTCCTTTTCTCTCTGTCTCTCTCTCACGTTATCCTTACTCTTGAGTGCCTTATCCAACTTATGCACTGACTGGCCTAGAATTTTTTCTTTTTTCTTGCATCTACACATAAAATAATCCTTTTTTTTCATCACTAAAGTTTTTATATTTCGCTCTTCCTGACTTCCTTATAACCATAAAAGCTTCCTGCTAAAGCAATGATGTCATCAACAAATTTAGAACTTCCTCATTAGGTATTTTTCTTCCTTACTCTTTCACCCTACTAAATAGTTCATCCATTTTCTCATTTTAACCTCTTTTTACTTTTTATATCTCTAATTTAGTTCTCTTTATTACATTTACCAAATAATTGTTATATTTTTCTGTCTCACTTTATATCCAACTTGACTTCAATCAGATAGCAATCAGATATACCAATATTTACTTGTTTTTCCACTATTACGTAATCGAACTTGCTTTTTCATCCACTGTAGATAAGCAATTCCGTATATCTCTCCTACAGGTATCTTTAAGTACCTCTCAACATGTCCTTTGGGATGAAACTGAGAGCCCTATGACCTGATCAGCACGTGCTGATGGTGCTTGGCGTATTTTGAGTCACCCACCCAAGTAGATTGGATTTCCCAGATTTGAAAATAAAAAAAAGTTATGAAGTTTCTAAATAAATTGTCTGCTTTAAAATGTCAACTTGATATTACTTTTTATTCATGTCGTTATTATTGTTTCTTGTTAAAATTTCTCTCTCTCTCTCTCTCTCTCTCTCTCTCTCTCTCTCTCTCTCTCTCTCTCTCTCTCTCTCTCTCTCTCTCTCTCATGAAAATTCATGTATTAGCTGTAGTAGGAAAAGCAATCATATTTCTCTCTCTCCTCTCTCTCTCTCTCTCTCTCTCTCCTCTCTCTCTCTCTCTCTCTCTCTCTCTCTCTCTCTCTCTTTTGAAGATTTCATGTGCGGTATTGGCTATAGTGGGACAACGCCTATTTCTCTCTCTCTCTCTCTCTCCTCTCTCTCTCTCTCCTCTCTCTCTCTCTCTCTCTCTCTCTCTCTCTCTCAGTGAAACTTTTCCTCCTCCGACAAAACCCCATTCCCTTCTATTTCGGGATCCTCCCGAAGCCAGGTATTGTCGATGCTAGATTTCTGGAACCGGAGATTCGCTTCGTGGATGAGTCTTCTTCGTATCTTGACTTGGAAGAATGGGGAGAAGAAACCTGAAACATGAGAGAGAGAGACAAGTTAGAAATAGATTTCGGGAATACTTTCCTTAGTTTTCTTTTCTGGATTGCTTAGTCCAGGCAGTTACAACTTGAGACTTGTTCAAACGATCTTCTGGGGAAGCATTTGAGATACGAATATTATATGGTATTTTTTTTTTCTGTATGTACACGCCCTGAATGACGAGCAATGATTTTATAAGTGTCAAGATGTTTTAAAAACTTTGTCAAAGTACGAAGAGCTTCTATGTACCATATTTAATTGTCCTCTATTGTTAATCTGTTACTTCACACACATACACGCACACACACAAACACGCGCACACACACACACACACACATATATATATATATATATATATATATATATATATATATATATATGTATGTATATATATATATATATATATATATATATATGTATATATATATATGTATATATATATATATATATATATATATATATGTATATATATATATATATGTATATATATATATATATACACAGTATATATGTATATATTCTATCTATTTTCCAATGCACATCCCCTAATTTTGGCGGGGAGCCAACACACACACAAAAAGGAACAAAAGCGATTCAACCGAGTTTGGTTGGTATTGCAAGGGCGTCACAGCCCCCCCCCCCTCCATCCCCCGTTATCCACTACAAATGAAGTTTCATATGCTGAATCCCTTACTGCTGCTACCTCAGCGATCACTAAGGCGACCGGTGGAAGGTGCAGGGCCTACCGGAACTGCGTCACAATCGCTTGCCATTCATTCACATTTTTTGCATGCTCCCTTGCCTCTCTTACATGTATCCTCTTATCACACGAGCTTTCTCACTCCATCCATTCACTCAATCCTTGGCCTTCCTCTTGTACTTCTCCCATTAACTCTTGCATTCATCACCTTCAGTAGACAACCATTTTTCATTCTCTCCACATGGCCAAACCACCTCAACACATTCATATCTACTCTAGCTACTCAACTCATATTTTATACCGAGTCGCACCCTCACTACTTTGTTCCTAATCCTATCTAATCGAGATACAACATCTATACTCCTCAGACACTTCATCTGGAACACATTCAAATTCTGTCTCTGTCACTTTCATTCCCCCTCAACTCTGATCCATACATCACAGTTGGTACAATCACTTTATCATACAGAACTCTCTTTACATTCATCCCTAACCCCCTAATCTTTACTACTTCTTTCACTGCCACTAACACTGTGCATCCTTCATTCACTCTCTGATGTACATGTGCTTCCACTCCATTTGCTGCAACAACAGACCCCAAGTACGTAAACCGATCTACTTCCTCAAGTAACTCTCCATCAACATGACTTTACACCGAGCATCACACTCCCTTCTCTTGCATCTCATAACCATACACTTGCCCACATTAACTCTCAACTTCCTTCTTTCACATACTCTTCCAAACTATATATATATATATATATATATATATATATATATATATATATATTATGTCTGTGTTTATATATATATATATATATATATATATATATATATGTATATATGGAAATATATATATATATATATATATATGCATGTATGTATACGTATATGTTAGTTTGTTTGTATGTATATATATATATATATATATATATATATATATTCAATAGGATACAAATTCTTGGTTAGCAACCTAATTTAAGTTTTATTTGCTTCTGTCATTCCTTGAAATTAGGATCAATTAGGGAAGTGAAAAGTATTAATTTTTAGATGAACGGATGAACGGAAATTTGACATGCGAGTGAAAGAAACACACGTAAAATTTTATAAAGAAAAATAGTAATTTTTTGTAAGTTTTTATTTTGTTGATAAAACACTGTTTTTAAGTCTTTGATGCCAAATCATCTTCCTTGTCTCTGAGTGAATGATGAGTTATTGTGTCTTTAAAATGATTGTATAAAAAGAAAAAGAAAAACTGTCATGTTATAAAAAAGTATTTGGTTCGGTTTCTTCTGTTCTGAAACACTTCTATTACTATCATCATTATTATTGTTTTTGTAAATGTTCTTGTCGTTAATATTATTATTTTTATTAGTATTATTATAGTTAATATGATTATTATTATTATTATTATTATTATTATTATTACTCAGTGCTCAGTTAATACTAAGTCTGCTTATCGCTATATCTATTTGGTTTTCAAGTAAGGAGTAATTCATCTATCTCTTTATATCGTATGCATTCTTTTTCTACATTTCTGTAACCTATATTTCTTTACGTACTATTTTGGATGTAAATCTATTTTACTGATGTTTTAACCATTATCTATGTATGTATGTATACAGTTTATACAATATACTATATACAATAATAAATGCAGCTGTTTCCAGTCTACTGAGAACAAAGGCCTCAGTAATATCTATTCATTTCTGGGGTTTGGCCAGTTTTCATTACCACACTGACCAATGGTGATGGTGGGAGACTTTAGTCTGATCGCTCACAGCCCAGAAAATAAAGCTAAAGAGCAAGATCCAACGGCAAGCTGTGAGACCTGCAATGTTGTACTCGTTCGAAACATGAGCAACTAAGACGAGAGATGAGAACAGAACTGATGTAACTGAGATGAGGATGTTCAGGTGGCAGTGTGGACTTACAAGAAAGGATAAAGTTAGAACAAACATGTTAGAGGCACACTCTAATAGCACCAGCTTCAACCAAGGTGAGAGAGAGAGAGTAGACTGAGATGGTATGGACATGTAGAGAGATGAGAGGAAGACCATCCAATAAGGAAGATGATGGATATGGAACTACCAAGAGGGAGAAGGTTGGGTAGACCGAAATTACGATGGATTGACTGAGTGGAAAGAGATATGAGGTGGTTGGGATTGATCGAGGAAGAAGAAGAAGAAGAAGGTCACAGCACAACAACCTAGTATGGGTGGCCATAACTAGTACAGCTTTGCTTTTCATGCCGATATGCAAACCCTTTCACCATGTTAGGTATACCCACTCAGAAAGGGATATATGTGTATATATAATATATATATATATATATATATATATATATATATATATATATAATATATATATATGTATATATAATATATATATATAAAATATATATATATATATATATATATATATATATATATTATATTATATATATATATATACATACATACACAAGATCTCATTAAAACAAAAATACCAAAAAGTAATACCATTAGCTTTATCCAACTCTCTCTCTCTCTCTCTCTCTCTCTCTCTCTCTCTCTCTCTCTCTCTCTCTCTCTCTCTCTCTCTCTCTCTCTCTCTCTCTCTCTCTCTCTGAATTTGGATAATCATATACCACATACAAATTTATCTATACGTACAGTACAACACCTACTTCTGTTTTTGTGAACACATGTGTCCACAAGCATACTTGGCTTCCTTCGAGCAACGAGCAAGGTGCTGTGAATCAGCTTTTTTCCTCGAGAGGAATTATTATTATTATCATCATTAGTTGAATCAGTAGAACTTCAATAGTTCAAAGTTGGAGCAAATGTTTTCATGTTGAACAGGCTGACATGAATCTTTTTATAGTTTATATATGAAATATCTGTTTATTTATTTCCTTTCTTCACTGGGCCGTTTATCCCGCTTGTAGCCCTTGGGCTTATAGCATCTTGCTTTTCTAACTAGGGTTGTAGCTTAGCTAATAATAATAATAATAATAATAATAATAAATGTGTGACTTGTATTGCTTGTTTAAATATATATATTATAAATATTAAAAGAGGGCCTAGGCCATAGTGGTGAATATTGAAATAAAAGCGCACCTGTTTATCTATACTTTTCTTATATTGCTTTTATGATCATTGGTAGAAATTCCTGATTTACATCATTAGTCTGGGGGTAGAGGAAGTAATCAAAACCTGGGGGAGGGGGTACCCAGAGAGGCACACTCGGCCATAAATTGCCGAACCAGCTGGTTGTAGATACGAAAGTCGGAAGGGGTAGTAACGGTTGAGTCTGTGTGTGTGTCCGTGTGTTTATCTCTCTCTCTCTCTCTCTTCTCTCTCTCTCTCTCTCTCTCTCTCTCTCTCTCTCTCTCTCTCTCTCTCTCTGTCTCTCTCTCTCTCTCTCCAAGCTTTCTAGTTAATTACCACTTCCATAGAAAGAAAGCTTTAATTTTTGGCTCGTCAGAGAATTTTCCACTTCAAAGCCATATGAAAGCGAATTACTCAAGAGCTGTAAAGATTAAGTTTCAGTATTAATCTAAAAGTACCTTGTGTTAATGGAAAGTGCTGCAGTCCTCTATGAGTAATTTAATGAAGATATTAATTATGAAAGAAAGCGAAATGGTGGCGTGGAAGAGTTAGGAATAAATGAATTAGTGTTACTTGGAAGTTACACGTGTCATGATTGCGTTTCAAAGAATAGGTTCGATTCCAAGACTCAGTGAAACTCTTTAGGCCATTTAAAGTTTTAAAGGCCGTTTATGTAATGTAAGGATCAAGGAACAGTGACCTCATCCTAGCTAGCAGGGCAATGCCCTAGAGGCTTTCGTCAGCGCTCTATCTGGGATCGGGGATGACAAGGCGATGGCTGCTGATGATTCAGCATTTAAGCTTATAGGCTTCCCCAAACGTCACATCCTTAGCTCACAAGATGGTGAGGTTGCAGAGACCACATGAAACTACCGAGTTTGAGAGGGACTCGAACCCCAAGCCGGCGATCACTAGGCAGGGACGTTTCAATAGGCCACCCTTATATTCTGTTTGGCGTCAGTGTATTAGTTGACTGTTCTGCTTCTCTATTTGTAGATTAGCATTGTTGTGAGGTTTTGTTTTATGGTGTGCAGAAACTGAGACCTGTAAAGTTACCCAAAATAATTCGATGTACCTCGGATAAAACTTATCATAATAGATGTCATCTCTTGAGCGAGGAAAAATTGACTCGTGAAAAGAGATTATTATTATTATTATTATTATTATTATTATTATTATTATTATTATTATTAGGAGGAGGAGGAGGAGGAGGATGCCATAAACCCAGGGGCTCCAACATGGAAAGTAGCCCAGTGAGGAAAAGAAATAAGGAAATTTGCAACAAGAGAAGTTTAGTAATAATAACACCATTAAGATAAATCTATCATATATAAACTATAAAAAATTCAAAATAACAAGAGGAAGAGAAATTAGATAGAATAGTGTCCTCAAGTGTACCCTCAAGCAAGTCAACTCTACCCCAAGACAGTGGAAGACCAAGGCACAGAGGCTATGGCACTACCTAAGACTAAAGAACAATGGTTTGATTTTGGAGTGTCCTTCTCCTAGAAGAGCTGCAGATGAAAACGAAGAAGAGGAAGATTCGAGATTTTCAAAGTAAATGGAAGGAAATATAATTCGAACAACTGACAGTTGAGTTTATTAAGAGATGGTGGAACCTCACTTGTACTGCCCTAAAGATGCATATAGACTAAAAGCTTCTTGAAACATATGACTCAAGAATTTTTTTTCCCATTGTTAAGTGTCAATACCTTGTTTGATGCGCTTAGCATTTGTTTACTACATGTAAAGGGATTGACAATTATGTAATATATATGTGTGGCCATGTATACAAATATCACATTATTATTATTATTATTATTATTATTATTATTATTATTATTATTGTTGTTGTTGTTGTTATTACTTTCTAAGCTACAACTCTATTTGGAAAAGCATAATGCTGTAAGCCCACAATGCTTTTAATATATATATATATTTATATATATATATATATATATATATATATATATATATATATTTATATATATATATATACATATATGTATATATATATATATATATATGTGTGTGTGTGTATATATATATATATATATATATATATATATATATATATATATATATATAAGCGTATGTGTGTGTACGTGTGTACGTGTATATATGTGTGTGCGTAAAAATCACAGGGAAATGTGATGCTCAGATGCAAAAGAACCACAGGGCAAATGAAAATAGAAAATATAAGATAAAATCCTATCTTTTCTATATATATCTTATATTTTCTATTTTCATTTTCCTTGTTCTTTTGCATATACAGTGTGCATGTATATATATATATATATATATATATATATATATATATATATATATATGTGTGTGTGTGTGTGTGTGTGTGTGTTTGTGGAGAGAGAACTATAGAGTGGATATTCGAAAAAATCTCATCCCTTGAAGACATGAGCATCCCGAAGGAACGTAAAAATAAGAAAGGAATTCCACAGTATTTTTACTGATTTGAGATTCCTGCCCAAGGTCTCTTGTTATGGTCCAGAATTTTGAGCCATAAAATTGTAGTTTCCAATTTTATTTCACGGGGATTCAACAGAAGTTTTATATGTGTGGTAATATTTTTGTTATTAGAAGAAGGAGTTTCATCTTTTATAGACAGTATTCCTTATTTACTGTTGTTCTATTTGTGTCCTTATACTTAAATTGTATTTACTGTATTTGTAGGATTAACCAATCACGGTGTATTACTTTAAAAAGAAAAAAAAATATTCCATAATAGTTGTTTAAAGGCCGATCATAAATGGCCGAGGCTAGGGACAGATGCATTGCCCTAGCAAGCAGGACAATGCTCTAGAAACTGACCATATATACATATGATCAGCACCCAAGCCCCTCTCCACCCATGGTAGGACCAAGGATGGCCAGGAAATGGCTGCTGATGACTCAGCCTGTAGACTTATAGGCTCCCCCAAACCTCCCATCCGTAGCGGACAAGGATGGTGAGGTTACAGCGACCAAAGGAACTAACAAGTTTTAACGGGACTCGAACCTCAGTCTGGCGATCATCAGTCAAGGACGCTAACACTAGGGCCACCACAATTATGTAACAGTTACGTAACTGGTAGTTATGTATCTCAGTTGGATAAGGTTGTGGACTAACAACTCCTTTTTTAAAATACTGGTTAGTTTTCAGATCATCTGCAGCCTTGTCCTGTAAATAGAATTGCGTTTGTGTGCATATTAAAATGTACATATAGTGTAGCTATCTATCACTGTATATACACAATATGCGTATGCATATATACGCATGTGTACACAAATAATCATGAATTATGTGTACACGTATATATATATATATATATATATATATATATATATATAAAATATATTTATTTATATATATATATATATATATATATATAAAATATATTTATTTATATATACAGTATATATATAATATATATACCGTATATATATAATATATATACCGTGTATATATATATATATATATATATATATATATATATATATTTACATATATATATGTGCGTGTGCGTGTGCGTGCGTGCGTGCGTGCG
Organism: Palaemon carinicauda; assembly: GCF_036898095.1. Classification (NCBI taxonomy): domain Eukaryota; kingdom Metazoa; phylum Arthropoda; class Malacostraca; order Decapoda; family Palaemonidae; genus Palaemon; species Palaemon carinicauda. The sequence continues at coordinate 96,643,150 of NC_090752.1, read as the reverse complement.
TGCGTGCGTGTGTGTTCATATTCAGGAGTTCAGCAGTCCCAAAATTGGGCTATAGCTTTAGAAGTGACGTCAATACCCAGTGTATTTTGTTTTCCGGTAGTAATATTAAGAAGCCAATTCCCAAGTTGCGAATACTTAGAGTTTTGTTTTCCCTTCGGAAATATTGACAGGTGAATCCTCATATAAAACAAGCTGCCAATGTAACTTCAGTTGAATAAATTAAAAAATATATCCTGTATATTTTACTTTGATTTTGAACAATATGTGAACATGGCGCGTTCATAAATGTAAGAGCGAACAATAATAATCTGCATTGATCGTTGTCGTTATGTAAATTGATTTTTAGTTAGAAATGAAATTTGAAGTAATTTCTTCGCCACCTTTTTCTTGTATAAAAAAATCTAGAACGGTAATGGTTGATTCATTGGTTTTTGAAGAATAAAGTAAACTAAATGAAAGGGAACTCGTAGAGTGGAAACCTCCGACACAGAAGCTTATTTCTGTTTGGCGTGGAATTTCATATTCTCAAATATGAACCAAGTTTGAAGTCTCTCTGACAAGGATGTCCTAACTTGTAGCTAATAACGTGATATGTACGTTTTGCTCGTCCGTGACCTTGAGCTTTGAAATTTCCAGTTTCCTTTCTAGAGGTTTTAGATTGTGTCAGTGTGGGTTTATTCCCACCTGGAAAGGAGTATATTTTTCCTTTCATATATATGGCGTTCATTGGAGTGTGTATCTGAGAATATTTTGACGTGACAAAAACAAACCATTATGACTTTTACATGTACAGTAACTAATGAATGTGACAAGCTGAAAGTAATTTTATTATTCTTTTCATTTGCTTTTAGTTTAAACATTTATGAAATTGTATCCGGAAGCTTGTTTATTTTGAATGGCACCAAAGACGCGTGAGTGTCATCAGCACCTAAATTACTTTCCTTTGCTCCCCGCTTCTCCAAACCCTCTTGTTTGTCGTGCCTTCTTTAATTTTCTGAAATTCTGTCAACGACGGATGAGACAGGCTTTGGCCTCTCAAGAGAATAGAGTTTTATTGAACCTGAGGAAAGTAACCTTAAAATCCTTTTGGTACAGAAAATCCTCAAGTTACAAATTGAATTGGTTCCGGAAACCTGTTTGCAAGTGATCTGTTATCCTTTCATAGAGGACAGGCGTCGGGCTTCACCAAATAAACACGTCTAAAACCTTCCTTTAAAAATTTTTTCGCTAAAAGTTAAAAGATTAACGTTTTTGGTGCTGGTCCTTCACGGATAAAAGGAACAAACGGCCGTATTATATATATATATATATATATATATATATATATATATATATATATATATATATATATATATATATATATATGTATGTATATATATATATTTGTGTGTGTTTGTTTGTATGTGTATTAAAATTTATCCTGACATGGAACTCTCAGTTTTAAAAGAGGTGAATTGCCCACATCAGACGCTCAGGTGAGATTAAAAAAAAAAAAAGTGACTGAAATGTCATAATAAAAATAGGCCTGAATATCGATGCTTTGCGCTATCCATCAACTCTGGACTGAGTTCAACTATTGTTTTCTTTTTTTTATTTTCGTAAGCGGATCAATATAACATCGGCCATTACAACGAAAACATTTAGTGTTTTGCTGGTATTCGTTTTTTTTTTAATATTCTTTCCCTCTACACTAAGCCTGCCAGGTATTATGTTTACGCCTTTCAACAGGCTACATCTCTCTCTCTCTCTCTCTCTCTCTCTCTCTCTCTCTCTCTCTCTCTCTCTCTCTCTCTCTCTCTCTCTCTCTCTCTCTCATTGTTCTCCTAATGCTTTTTTTTTTTCATTTTGGAAGGACACTATTATTAAATGTTGTACCTTTTAACAGTCTCTCTCTCTCTCTCTCTCTCTCTCTCTCTCTCTCTCTCTCTCTCTCTCTCTCTCTCTCTCTCTCTCTCTCTCTCTTTGATTGCACACTAGTATTAAATATTTTTAGAGTGTTTTTATCTGTTTAGATTGACTCCACATTATTTACAATACGAAACCATGTTTGTTCTATCCGGCCGGAAATATTATTATTATTATTATTATTATTATTATTATTATTATTAGCTATGACAAGGAGGTTATGTTTCCGCCTCTGTTTGTTTGTTTGCCATCAGCTTACTTAAAATAATTTGCGGATGAATTTTGATGAAAATATCAGGACATTTCAGAGTGGGATAACTGAGTAGTGATTACATTTATTGTCGGTTATCCGGATCCAGGATTTTTAGTATACATTATAGTAAATTCGTTCACGGTAAGCATATGAAAGAGAGAGTGTTACGCCCGTAGACTCGAGTACGATTTTTAATTTTGACAATCTCGTGGTTACTCATATGTTTTTCGAAATAAAAACGCGAAAGGCAATTTATAACTAATAAATCTGTTATGCATTCATGATGCGTGTGTATAAGTGCTCGACTTGCTGATGCAATCTCTGTAGTCCATAGGTGTAGGAAACATATTATTATCTGGACGTTTTAGTTGTTAATATCATTACTGTTATTTTAATTATGATTATATTTGTCCTTTATGCATGGATGCGGAATAATATTTCCTATGACGTATCATTTCGTCATTCATTAGTAAATTTGTTCTTCAATGAAAATACGATTTCAAGGGATTTTTTTTGTTTTGTTTCCTCTAAATTCTTTAGTTACTTCAAATGAAATTTCAATGTTATATTTATTTACATACTTTAGAAATAGGGATATAGTTAGAGTTATCTGTAAAATTCAAGTTATATTTGATGTATAACTTATGTTATAATCTGTATTTAAGGCTTTCTTTTCATTTGTAAACATGAAGATCGGGAAGAGAGAGAGAGAGAGAGAGAGAGAGAGAGAGAGAGAGAGAGAGAGAGAGAGAGAGAGAGAGTCATGTGCTTTATTTACGGAATGAAAAAAAAGGTCACAATAAATGATTTGCAATCTTTTTGCACTTGTTCAGACAAAGCTGTCTTCATTTAATACACGCAGGATGCTATCTTTGAAAGTTGTTAATTCTTGTGTACCAGACTTCATATATACAGTATATATATATATATATATATATATATATATATATGCATATATATATACATATATATACATATATACATATATATATATATATATATATATATATATATATATATATTTATTTACTGTATATATATGTGTGTTTGTAAATACATACATGCATACACATTTATAGATATATATGTGTACATATATATATATATATATATATATGTATATATATATATATATATATATACATATACACACCGTATATGTGCAAGTTGAAATATATACCTTATGTATATATATATATATATATATGTATGTATGTATGTATATATATATATATACATATATATATATATATATATATATATATATATATATATATATATATATATATATATATATACACCGTATATGTGCAAGTTGAAATATATACCTTACGCAGAATTATCCTTATTTTTTGTAATGGTTGCATAAAAATCAACTAAATCCATGAAAGAATAGGCTGTGTTAAATCTCATATTCCTAAAAAAAAAAAAATATTTACTCTTTGGTAAAGTACTTACTACTAAAAATCCAGCCAGGGGAAAATTCTCCTCAGGCAAATGCTTTTAATTTTAATTTATTTTGCTTGTGCTGTAGTAGATCTCTTTAACAAACTCTCTCCCTCGTATAGATGCAAGTCGGAATGGAGATAAATTGCCTAATAAAGTAAACATATGTCGCCTCTCCTTAGCCTGACCAATACGTCTCTTGGGAAATTAACTTTATACAGACGAGCGAAACAACCGTCACTGCTTCCACGCTACTGCGATTGGTCTTTTTTTCTGCTTGTTGGGTCATGAAACAGAGGGTTTGATGAATAAGGGAATGAAGGAAATGTAAAGTGATATTCCAGATTTTCCAGGTTTGCGCCGAACTAAGAGCGGAATAATCTTGTCTATTTACATAACTAGTGTACCCGATCCGTCAAAAATTACGTCTAGATATTTAGATGATATACACACAAACACGCACAATCACACACAGATTCAACTCATCCCCCTATCCTATTTACAACCAGTTCGACAATTTATGGGAAAGTGTGGTTTTCCGATTGAATATTGAATAGTGTGACAGGAAAGAAATAAGCCTCGAATAATTTTGTTTTCAGTTTTGAACAAGTTGTTCATCAGTGTTATCATGTGATTTGTCCTTATAGTAGAGGTGAAAT
>NC_090752.1:96613887-96626387 GCF_036898095.1 Palaemon carinicauda | reverse complement strand
TTGTTAATTTGGATGAATAGATTGGCATAGGGATTGTGGTGGCCGATGTGGGTAACATCCCTGACTGTTGAAAGCCACACTGGGGTTTGAGTCCCACTTAAACTCGTTAGTTTTTCTTTGGTCGCTGCAATCTCACTATCCTTGTGAGCTATGGATGGGTGTTTGGGGGACATCTATAGGTCTTAACTGCTGAGTCCATCAGCAGCCATTGCCTGGCCCTCCTTGGTCGGAGAGGGGCCTTGGCCCGCATGATCATTTACAGTATATACATGGTCAGTCTCTAGGGCATTGTCCTACTTTAATAGGGCAATGTCACTGTTCCTTGCCTCTGCCATCCATGAGTGGCCTTTAAACCTTTAAGCCTTAGAGCTCCGCTTTATCAGAAATTGTTTGTAAGTGTGAAAAAGATTTTAGAATGATTTACCTACGAATTTGTCTCGCTGTTGATAATGTGTTTAGTTGGAATATTAAGATTTGTTTTATTTTAATAAGATTAGAATTTAAGTCGAGTGTTTTAGTTTTATTTGTAATGTTTTACAATATTTTGGTAACGTTTTTTCAAGAATGGGTTTGAATACACCAAAGAAGACCAATAAACATTTCTCCTTCCCTGTAGACATTGGGATCCCATCCTGTTTTTTAAGAGCTGAGTTTACGAGTAACCTGATACGCCATTATTATTACCAGCCACCCGTTGAGATACTATTGGTAGAGAGTTATTGGATCCTTTGATTTCCAGAAAGTACTATTATTATTATTATTATTATTATTATTATTATTATAGTGTGTCAAATTCAGGTACAATTGGACACAGGAAATCATGGTACGCGTCGCTCTGAGGAAGTGCACCCAGCCACACCATTACTGCATGGCGAATTCCTGTATTTAGTCCCAGCCCACCCCCTCTGAAAGCTTTCCCGACGTAATCTTTTTGGTCATTTGCCACGCAGTAAGGGTGTGTGACAGAGTGCACTTCATCGGAGCAAGGTGTACCAGGGACTCTTGTGTCCAACTGTACACCTTTAAAAGAAGGAAAGTAATTCCATCCTGTCTTTCAAGTCCAAAATAATTTGTGTACTGATTTCCTAACGTGGTTCAAGGTTTTCAGTGTAAAAAGGGTATTTATAAAACATTAGGAAATGGAGAAGCTCTGATATTAATACTGTTATGTAACTGAAATTGGGAATTATAAAAATATTTATAACATTTAGTTTTGTGATACATAAAACTCATTATTTTAAATTTCTTATCGATTTTTTTTTTAATTGGGGGGGGGGGGGGTTAGAGGAATATTCTAAATATCTTTGAAACAGAATTACAAATTCATGCACCCTTTCCCCTTAGGTCTTATGTTCGCCCGTTTACCGTCGTCCTGTATTGAATTTCTTGGTTTGTTAAGTTTATATTTATTAATTTGTTATTGTCTTTCTTCCCCTTAATGGTCTTTTCAAGCTTGTTCCTTATGAAAGGTCCTATCATTTGAATAATTATGATATTAATTACAATAGTAATAATATTAATAATGGTAATTATGTTAACATAAAAATATTATACAAAAACATTTAGAAAAAGATAGTATAGATGATATATTGCAAAAATCATGTTCATGCAGAATTACTGAAATATTGGCTTAGATTTTCATAGGGTAAGGTGCACCAATAATATTATTAATGATGATGAGGAGGAGGGTGAATATAATAGTAATTGTTATTGATATTATTTCTCACAAAATATCCCGCAAAATTTCTCGGAATTGTTCCAAAATGAAGCTTTGATGGCAAGCTTTTCCTTCGCAGTTTCTTTACTTGTTTTAACCAAACAAGCAACTACTTTTAACACCCATTTGACTCATTTAACGCCATTGTGTCATTGTAGGACTTCCTTGCAATAGTGGATGGACTGACCCCTGTGATTTGTGACGCCACATAATTTCTTGTCATACTTTCCCGTTATTTCATCTGTTCCGATTTAACGTTGTGGTGGCGTATGTGGTAACGTCCCTGACTGGTAATCGTCAGACTGGGGTTCAAGTCCCTATTTGAGGTTGTATCGACCAAAGGAACTAACGAGTTTGATTGATTGAATGATGCCAGAAAACCTCAAATCAATCAATCAATCAAACTCGTTAGTTCCATTGGTCGCTGCAACCTCACCTTCCTGTTGATTAAAGAATGGGGGGTTTGGGGGAGCCTATAGGTCTATCTGCAGAGTCATCAGCAGACTTTGGTTGGCCCTCCCTGTACCTGGCTTGGATGGAGAGGGTCTTGGGCGTTGATCATATGTATATGATGTCAGTCTTAGGGCATTGTCCTACTTGCTAGGGCAATGTCACTGTACCTTGCCTCTGCCATTCATGAGCGGCCTTTAAACTTTTAATGATAAGCATTCCGTTCACGAAATAGAGATTATTCTTTTTGACAGGTTTATAAATACTCTGATTTTGAGTCGAAATACTTTTTTTTTTTTAACTGCTTCATCTTCGTCGAGGACTACTCACAATACTTTTAGATCCACACTTACAAGAGCATAATGTCTTGATTACATGTTTTTGTTGATATTTTGATATAGTCAACATACTGTATAACAGCTTAATCTCTTGTGTTTCATGATATAATTCATCAGATTTGCCGTCTCCCATTGCGAGTGAATATTGGTTGTTTGCCACTCTTTTATATTTGATGATCTATTGTAATTTTTTCAATAGACCATTGAGCTCTTTGTTACATTAATGTTTACAAACACATATCCCCTTTTTCCCTATGATTACGCTTCGTAGTATATGCCTACGTGAATCAAATCATATGTTTTTGTTTTCAAAACAAATTTCTTCATATTATTACAATTAGAAGTTTAAAGTCGCACATGAATAGTATAGCAAAGGAACTGACATTACCTTAGCAGAACAATGCCGTAGAGACTAGCCATATATTCATATGATCAAGCCAGGACTCTGAATGGCCAGGCAATGGCTGCTTATGACTCAGCAGGTGGATCTGTAGGCGCCCCAAAACCCTTCATTCCTTAGCTCAGAAGGATAAGACTTCCGTTATTCTTTATTCGTTGTACTTGCATGTTGTTGTTGTTGATGCTTTTTTTTTTTTTTTTTTTAATTTTTTTTTTTTTTAATTTTTTTTTTTTTTTTTTTTTTTTTTTTACTGACGTTTAGCTGACTGTTAAAAAAACAACGCCAGAATATGTTGTTATGAACATAGACTTTCATATTTCCAATAGGTCTTTGAGTCGAACTCTCTCTCTCTCTCTCTCTCTCTCTCTCTCTCTCTCTCTCTCTCTCTCTCTCTCTCTCTCTCTCTCTCTCGCGGAAATTAGGGCAATTTAGCAATATTTCCCTGTAAAGGAAATAGTTCTACCATTCATTTTTGTAGGAGAAAACCAATAATTCAAGTAACCCAAGGGCTTTATTTACGTAAACCGTGTGAGGAGAAAGAAAAGGCTGAGAAGGACAAAAGAAAAATTGGCGGCTATTGGATTTTGTTAAACAAGTTGTGGGTCCAGAATTTCATGTCTTGGCACTAGAAGGAAAAGGCTGTATTTGATTTACTAAAATCAGATAAAAGTTGTCTCTGAAAAAAATTAATTGTGGTTAGCAATGCCAGTGCTGAACAATATTCAGGAAAATACTAAGTTAGCAAAGTATAATTTAGACCAGAGGAAAATGAAGAATACTGGTCTTTTTAGAGGAAAATGAAGAATACTGGTCTTTTTAGAGGAAAATGTATCAAGTCATTAGAATAATGGGTGAAAAAAGTCTAATAAAAAAGCTGAAAAGTCCCTATAGTAAAGGGTATATAATGCAATATAGAAAAAAAAAAAATCTTCAGATACCTTGGAATTGCCATCAAATGTTGGAATAACTCCAGATGTTTGTTAATATATAAGAGATGGAAGAGGTATCCTATTGCTGGAAAGCTATGGCGATGTATTGTTGTCGATTTAAAAAAAGAAAAAAGTTTTTTATGAATTACGTAACTCCACAATGACTTTCTTAAAGGAATAGAAGTTGGAGTTCGTTGGTATCAAGTAAATATTTATTTCAGAATCTTAGTTTTGTGGAAAGCGTGCTTAATAAAAATGAACTTTTACTTATTGACATAATAATGCACTTAACTAGGCTCTGGAGGTTACCTTTCATAAGTAAAAAATAAAAAACAAATAAGTTAGTTTGAATAAAAAAGATTTTTCGGGGTAACATATGTTAGAGGGATGTTTGGTAAACTGGGAAGAGACAGGCTGCATGAGAAGTCGTTGAGAAGGCATGAGAAGAATGCCAGGTCTAAAGTATCTGAATAAAGTTTAAAAGTTCCCTTGTAGATATAAAGCCAAGAACAGGAAGGGTACAAAGGAATGTTGGTATTTAACTGCCATATTCAATAGAACAGTTTAAGATGAAACCAGAAGGACGAATCACTCAAGGTTACGAGCAGGTCGAACATGTATAAAAACAAGACTAATTATTGCTGTTTTTAGAACTTTGGTAAAATCAATGGATTATGCAATTGGGTATTAGTTCGTGGGAATGAGCGTCTCTTGAATTTCTCGAGAATAGACAGAAAATATCGAAGCCTCAGACCCAGTTATTAAGATAAACATAACAGTTAAGGCCAATAGAGGGACGTTTATGTGGAAGGCATTGGGTTTAAACTAGGAGGAGAGCAGTTGAGTTAAGGTCAATTGAACAACTCAAAGTTAATCATTTTTTGCAAAGAAGAGAAAATATTTTCCCATGGGTCATAGAGACGGGATAAGACACTTCATCATTGTAGAGGAAAGCTTTTGTTTTAGGGTAAAGAAGTACTACGAGTCTTCTAGGAGAAGGACACTCCAAAATCAAACCATTGTTCTCTAGATTTGGGTAGTGCCATAGCCTCTGTACCATGGTCTTCCACTGTCTTGGGTTAGAGTTCTCTTACTTGAGGATACACTCGGGCTCACTATTCTATCTAATTTCTCTTTCTTTTGTTTTGTTTAAAGTTTTTTTTATAGAGTATATAGGAAATATTTATTTTAATGTTGTTACTGTTCTCAAAAAAACTTATTTTTCCTTGTTTCCTTTCCTCACTGGGCTATTTTCCGTGTTGGGGCCCCTGAGCTTATAGCATCCTGCTTTTCCAACCAGGGTTGTAACTTAGCAAGTAATAATAAAAATAATACTAGCTAAGCCACAACCCTAGTTGGAAAAGCAGGATACTATAAGCCCAAGGTCTTCAACAGGGAAAATAGCCCAATGAGGAAAGTAAATAAGGAAACGGGTAGAATAGTGTGCCTGCGTGTGCCAAAGAACAGGAGTAGCATGGCTAAGGCAAACCCTCCTTGGTGAATTACTCAGTAGGAGAAGAGAAAAATAAAGTTTTGATATTAATTAAGTAGAATAAATACTTTTCACTCAAACCAAAAGATTTTTATAAAAAGAAAACCATGATAATTTTTCTTCCTAAAATCCTTGTTCATCAGTATTCCAAGAGCACGATCCAACGATGTGATGAAACAGCAAAAGTAAAAAAAAAAAAAACCATAAAAAAAGTATAATTTTTTTTTTTCTGGAACTCACTTTGAGATCAATCGGACATTTTGAAAAGCCAATTTTGTGAAGGGAAAATAAAATTCGGCGAAAGGCGAAGGTCGGAAATCTTCCGTCGAACTTTGGGATGTGAGGAAAATACGAATTACACAGCTTTTCTCTCCGAAGTAATTTTATCTGAAAGGTAAAGTCAACGTATTAGGTGGTCGTTAATTTCTATCGAAGTAGTTTTGAAATTCAAGGACATTCAATTGACTATATATTGGTCGTTCATGGAGGCAATGATATTCCTAATTTTAATAACTATATGCAAATATTAATTGCTTTTTTTAACTATATTAACAAATGAATATTCATATACTGCGGTTGAATATCAATGATGTACGTTGATTCGGTGAAAGAGAGAGAATATAAAAAACCGACAAAGCCTTCTAACGAGAATGGAAAGGTTGATTGTGAGATTGATAAGGTAATTCATAAGAGAAAATTCTGAAATATTCCCTCAGAATTTTTCTTGTGCTTTAAGCTTGATTAGAAATATTGAATAATGCCATTTTAGTTGTTGAGTCAATAATTTGCTAATTCTTTAAGTAATTTAAATGAGCATTTTAGTCTCATTTAAATAAAACTTGAGTAGATAATTTACTTGATATTAAATTGTAGTTGATTGAATTATTTAAGTTTAGTCAGAGTGAATAGGTTAATTTAGAATTAACAGAAGGTGATAGAATGCATAACTTTACAGTAATTTTGAGTGAATATGTAGCCATGAACTGAACTCATCCCTAGCCAGTATTTTGATAGCCTTGATGAATAAGTCATCTTTTAAACCAGTGACTTTCCTTACTGAGCACTTTTATGTGCATGCCTACTCTAGATCTTCGGAGGCTTCTTGTTGCAATGGGGTTATCAAACCTCCCTTTCGGTAGAACAACCTCCTCTATTGGCAAGAGAGAGCAGTGCAGCTAAAGAGCTGCTTTTATGACAGATTTGAATACGTTTGTGTCCCACAATGTGTCAATATCTTGGCCATTTCTTTTGAAGAGATGCCTCTTTTTAGTCTATGTCTAGGAACTGTACCAAATATAAGGACCAAGGGTTAGGGGGCTGGGGTGGATATTTAGTTTTGTCAGTGTACCAGACGGGGCCATTGTACTGTAGGTATTCCTTTAGGGTTTTTGCTGCGTTCCTTAGGCCTTAAGCTGCACTTACTTTGTATTCTATTACTTTGTCCCCGTTCTCACATCGTTTCTCTCCTGTTCTCCGAACCCTTTTCATTTACTTACAGCGACAGTAGCGTTTCCCCCCAGTTGCTATTGGGTGCTGAATTCACTCCTAGGCTCCAGCTCCTGGCTGTCTTGCCCAAATTCATAAATGCTTCACGATAAGAGAAGAAATACGTCTGGAACACTTGTCTTGTAATTGAAGCTTTGCATTCTGAGAGACTTGTAATAGAATTCCCTTGCTTGAGGTACACTCGGGCACCCTATTCTATCTTATTTCTCTTCCTCTTGTTTTGTTAAAGTTTTTTTAGTTTATATAGGAAATACTTATTTTGATATTGTTAGTGTTCTGAAAACAATTAATTTTTTCCTTGTTTCCTTTCCTCACTGGGCTGTTTTCCCTGTTGGAGCCCTTGGCTTATAGCATCCTGCTTTTCCAACCAGGGTTGCAGCTTAGCAACTAATAATAATAATAATAATAATAATAATAATAATGAAGCTTTGCAGTCTGGGAGACTCGCCGTTTAATTGAAGCTTTGCAGTCTGTGACACAAGTCGTGTATTTGAAGCTTTGCATTCTGAGAGACTTCGTGTAATTGAAGCTTTTTAGTCTGGAAAACTGGTAGTGTAATTGAAGTTCTGGAGTCTGGGAGTCTCTTCGTGTAATTGAAGCTCTGCAGTCTGGGAGACTAAGACTCATCATGTAAATGAAGATTTACAGTCTGGGAGCTTCGTCGTGTAATTGAAGCTCTGGAGTCTGGGAGTCTCTTCATGTAATTGAAGTTCATCATTCTGGGAGACTTGAATTGAAAATATGCAATCTGGGAGATTCGTCGTGTAATTGAAGCTCTGCAATCTGGGAGACTCTTGAATTGAAGCTCTGCAGTCTGCGAGACTATTTGTGTAATTGAAGCTCTGCAATCTAGGAGAATCATGAATGGAAGTTCTGCAGTTTGGGAAACTCGTCGTGTAATCGAAGCTCTGCAATCTAGGAGACTCTTGAATTGAAGCTCTGTTGTCTGGAAGACTCGAAGTGTAATTGAAGATCTGTAGTCTGTGACTCGTGGTGTAATTGAAGCTTTGCATTCTGAGAGACTTCTTGTAATTGATGCTCTGCAGTCGGCTTCAGTCAACCTTTGTGTACTGGAGAAATCTATTAACTGCGTTATAATGTCCCTGGATGGAAGTGGTCCCAACTTCCATCAAAACAGAAAATGATTGCATCCGAGAACGCATTGCCAGGATTAAGCCGTAATAACACCCAGGGCGCCTACAGTAGTCCTAAAGCATATACGAGTATCTAACACGTAATATATCACAACGACGAAGTCTGGGAAGGAAGTTGAGATATATATAAATTTATTTCACAGACAATTCTATTTAAGCTCCGGACGGAAAGAGGATTGGAATAGTCTTTAGAAAGGAATTGGTTAATAAGATTTACTCTCTCTCTCTCTCTCTCTCTCTCTCTCTCTCTCTCTCTCTCTCTCTCTCTTTACTTTAATTGGCCTGAAATAATTGTCAGAGGATTTTGTTGATTTTGAAAGGCATCTACTTTCACGCCAGTGTTGTATTAGCCATAGTAAGATTATTTTATTACACCATGGAAACAATCAAAATTTATTTTTTTTTCTGGGATAAGTTTATTTTGACGATTTATTAAAATGATAATATACGTTTTAGATTATTCTTTTGAATAATTTATAAAAAATTCAGGACCAAAGTGAAATGGATAGCTTTTTTATCTGTGGTATTAGTCAAAAATGAGAGTTGAATAATGAAATATATTTGTATTGTACGGGTTTTGTTACCGAATGCTAGAGACATTTTAACTAAATTAAATTTTTTTTGAGAAATTGATTAAATGAGAAGAGATATAAAACAACAAAATAGAGAGAGAGTGAGAGAGAGTGAGAGTGAGAGAGTGAGAGAGAGAGAGAGAGTGAGAGAGAGAGAGAGAGAGAGAGAGAGAGAGAGAGAGAGAGAGAGAGAGAGAGAGAGAGAGAGAGAGAGAGCTTCAACTAAATCACCTTACGTTCAAAGGGGCCTTTGTGTCGAATAACTGAAATTCGGGCCGAACATCAAGGACCGGTGCGCTCAGGTGAATTGAAGCGTCACCTTCTGGGAGAGAATGATACAGTAGTTCCAGTTGCCGCCTGGAAATCCTGGAATAAATTTTGGTTTTCACTTTCTCCTTTGAGTCTTGGCTTAAATACTATTTAGAGGGTATCACTGGGACCCCATTTATAGTTTGTATGTCACTATCTTCAGAAGTTCAAAATTGCCGCGAATGTTTTTATGCTGAACAGGCTGACACTCTTTATAGTTTATGTATGAAAGGTCTATTTTAATGTTGTTACTGTTCTTTATACTAAATGTTCATTATTTCTCTTGTAATTTATTTATTTCTTTATTTCCTTTCCTCACTAGGCTACCTTTTCCCGTTTAAGCCCTTGGGCTTATGGCATCCGGATTTTTGAGCTAAGGTTGCAGTTAACCTAATAATGGTAATGATATTAATCTCTTGAAGAACTGATCTCCCCTCCCTTGATAGGAACATAAAGAACTCACGGTTCTTTGAAAATTTGTATAATCTAATGCATACTTTTAATGCTTTTAGATATACAGGGATTCTCTCTCTCTCTCTCTCTCCTCTCTCTCTCTCTCTCTCTCTCTCTCTCTCTCTCTCTCTCTCTCTCTCTCTCTCTCTCTCTCTCTCACTTACTACTACTACTACTACTACTACTACTACTACTACTACTACTACTACTACTACTACTACTACTACTACTACTACTACAGAATGTTTTCATCACTGGAGTTTAGCCATCAATAGAATAGTTGCATTGATGTGATGGGGTTTTTAACAAGACAAATAAATTCTGAATTACCCTGCCTGATGAACCCAGGTGTAAGACTTCTGATTATTGTAGAGTCAGAGTACAGAGTATAATTCTGACCAACTTCGACAGCTTATATTCAACTCCAAATTCAGATCTAATATCACCTTCAGTGACAAATGCAAATAATGAATGAATATACGTAGACGCAAAGCAGGACCTCGGCAAGGTAATTGTCCACCAGCTCATTCTGCTCTCTCTCTCTCTCTCTCTCTCTCTCTCTCTCTCTCTCTCTCTCTCTCTCTCTCTCTCTCTCTCTCTCTCTCTCTCTCTCTCTGTTTTTATTTGACAGTGATGTCTTGAAAATTCATTATCCTAAATGTTCTTATGAGAGGGATAATGGTCGGTGAGTAAAACACGAAGTGAAAACGCAAGAAAAAATTCTCAAAGGACTCACAATCTTATTTGAAGATATATAAGAAAATATAATAAAAGTCGAAGCAGGAAAAGGAATTATTAGCGTTTTATTTTTTTCAAGACCAATATGATTAACTCTGGAAAGAGTAATAAGAATCAAATCCCATTAGTAAATTTGGGATATGTATGTGCGCATGTGCACATCTAACTAAATATTTAGACCTCATTTTAAACGGGTCGCGTACACTACAAAAAAAAAAAATCTCGTAACATGCAGTTACCTTTTCAGGCCCTTGTCACCAAAGCAGAATGCATTTACGAATTGTATTCAGACATAGTGGCTGAGATCGTTATTCCAAATATAAGAAAAACGGAGAGAACAATCTTAGGCGTTGGGCACAACTCCCCGTACGAATTTCTTAGCCGTACGTGTCTGGGAATTTTTCAGTCGTAGCCATGAACTCCTGCAATGTAATTGGTAGTTGGTGTGTTGAGTGTCAAGTACGGGTGAAGTAGGTGTGACGCACGGGTGCCGCACGGTTCGCAAGTGTAGTGATATGAAGGATTCTTCTCACCCTCTCTGGCATAACAGCCATGATGAACGACCTGACGACTGAATGATGATCTACTTGCTGCAGCAGAATATATACCCTGAAAAAAAAAATTAAATTTCGTGCATTAGTATTAACGTCGTCCGGTCATTATACTATACACTTACTTTTGCCGCAATTGCATCGTACAGTGCATGCACGGACCACGTACTTCCTTTAATTCCGTACGATAAACGTGCGTGCCTCGTACTCGTGACGCAATTTACACGTAAGTCATACGCACGGCTTATTTGCGTCAGACGTGCATCCTGTCTGCGACTACAAATTTTCTTGATTGCCGCAGAACATTTTAGTGCAGCGAATGAAGATTATGCGGCTGGTATACGGCGGGCTACGAGGTCAAAGACTGTTGCGTACCCCTTGCGTCACAACCACGATTTCACAAAATTTTG
Organism: Palaemon carinicauda; assembly: GCF_036898095.1. NCBI lineage: Eukaryota > Metazoa > Arthropoda > Malacostraca > Decapoda > Palaemonidae > Palaemon > Palaemon carinicauda. Next base: position 96,615,368 of record NC_090752.1, on the reverse strand, counting down.
CCCGTATACCCCCCGTAGATGGTAGTACGGCCAGTTGTGCCCAACGCCTTGATAGTCGGTGAATAATGGAAGGAACTAATTAACCGTCACCACCAGGAGAAGATATAAAAGGGTAAGAGGTGAGGCAGAAAAAGGAGCGGGATGGTATCTTTTCTCTCTGGCTTTATAAACTTCATTATTATTATTATTATTATTATTATTATTATTATTATTATTATTATTATTATTATTATTATTATTTTCTAAGTTACAATCCTAGTTGGAAAAGCAGAATGCTATAAGCACAGGGGCTCCAACAGGAAAAATAGCTCAGTGAGGAAAGGCAACAAGGAAAAATAGAATATTTTAAGCACAATAATATTAAAATAAATATTTCCTAAATAAACTTTAAAAACTTTAACAAAACAGGAGGAAGAGAAATTAGATAGAATAGTGTGCTCGAGTGTACCCTCAAGCAAGAGAACTCTAACCCAAGACTGCGGAAGGCCATGGTACAGAGGCTATGGCACTACGAGTATTTAACCCTTCCCATCCCATCCCCTTTTTCCTAATTAAAATCCAACAATTTCGGCAGATTGTGGTTTCTGAGTGTATCTCTCCGGGAACCCCCTATCACCAAGGTATGACTATTCGCACTCCCCCCTGCCCAAGCCCCAAGGGATGGGAAGAGAGACCTAGTAGTTATACGTTTGGCAATGCCGCTGAGTGTGGCCGGAAAGAAATTTATGTTTGTATATATACGCACACTCTCTCTCTCTCTCTCTCTCTCTCTCTCTCTCTCTCTCTCTCTCTCTCTCTCTCTCTCTCTATATATATATATATATATATATATATATATAGAGAGAGAGAGAGAGAGAGAGAGAGAGAGAGAGAGATAGAATGTATATATATACATAATATATATATGTATATATATACATACATACATACATACATACATACATATATATATATATATATATATATATATATATATATATATATATATATATATATATATATATATATATGCAGACATTTGCTCTTTATTAAATAGGGAAGATCCTAGTTCAAGAGTGGTGTCATTTTTATGATTATTATTGTATTGGAAAAATATTGACATTGAAGGCTTAGCCTGATTATACTGTTGTTAAACGATGGAAAGGTCCGCTCATACTAGGTTGGTTTCCAGTGAGCGATCAAATCAAAATTCTTCCACCACCACCAATCCGCAGTAGCCAGCGTGTGTTGCAAAGTGGCCAAACCCCAGACGTTACCAAGACATGTCAGGCCTTTGTCCCACATAGAAACGGCTACATTTATTGTTGTTGTTGTATAGAAAAAAATTAATTGAATAAATTTATTACATAGATGACTTTGTGTGTGTGTGTACTATAAGATAGATGTAGTTGATTGCCTGACAGCTATAAAACTGCAAATATTGATAATGAGTAATGGAAAAATCATGGTTGATTCATATCTAATCTATCTGTTCCTTCTCT
>NC_090752.1:96608887-96611387 GCF_036898095.1 Palaemon carinicauda | reverse complement strand
CAATTATTTTTTGTTGGGTAAAGAACTGACAATGTGAACTGCTTTGTCAGTCATTTGATTCTCGTTTGTCATTCCTGTTTGGAATCCTTCGTTTTTGAGTAAGTTTTAATCGTATCTTTTTTTTTTTATTATAATAATGAAATTCTGATCTATTTCGGAAGAGAGTGGTTACCATTACAAATCTCAAGAGTTATGATTCTTTTAGAAATATTTGATATAGTAAAAATCCAATTGACTTGGAATACGGGTAGGATTTATCATTATTATTATCATTATTATTATTATTATTATTATTATTATTATTATTATTATTATTATTATTATTATTATTATTATTATGATTATGATTATTATTATGATTATGATTATTATTATTTTTATTATCATTATTGTTGTTTTTCGTAGAAAAAAAATGAATAAAAAGTGGGGTTTAAAACAAAATACTAGTTAATGAATAAAGATGATTCATTGAGAGCAAACGACAGCTTTCATTTTAACTGACCAGTTTTTATGACGATCTCTTTAAAGTAAAATAGTGTTTTAGGTTTTATAAAGATATATATTATATCATATTTATATTCAAAGTCATATTTTGAATTTACATCATGCCTTACATCTTGAATAACTGGAAGATGTCACGTTTTAACGTTAACTGTAGTTTTATCTTTTAGACGAATCAACTGTTTAAATGAAAGATATAATTCGAATCAACCTTCAAGACTTTAGAAACAATTGATACAATGGAAGATTTCTGATCTTTTTTTGTTTCTTCCTACTCGGGAAATTAGTAATATATTTAAATAAAAATATGAAAATTATGATTTAAAACATTCTTTGAATTCGTTGGCACATCATTCTGTGAGGAAACCCCCTTAAAAAAAAAAAAAATATTTTACGGAGATTGTTTAATTTTTGTTTGTGTCTGTATTTTATATTATATGCAATAAAAGTGATCATTTGTAGGTTATGATATTCAAACATGATTTTCATTACATGTAATGAACTAATAAAAATTGTATTATAGAACTGAGATATAGATAGCAACAGACTCCTACATCAAATAGAAACCACTTTTGAAATGCTATTTCAAGATTGAAGATTCTTGTTTGATAAATGATTGAATATTTATTTAGTATATTATCCTATTAGAAATCATCATATATACTTGACTGATCGCTATCTGTTACTTTGGCGATGTGCCACAACCTTAATCTCCAATCAGAAATCATATCATACTTGGTTGATTTCTATCTCTTATGTTGTATTTTGGCGTTGCAATACAAATGGTCGTTAGGGCCGCCTCTGACCAGGCATTCAAAATACTACTATAATACTAAAATCACTTACAGACCTTTTCTCAGATAGCATCTATAACACGTTTTAAACGCTTCCAGAAGATTAAAATTGCTGCCAGGCCGTCTCGATTATTTGAGACAGCCTTGCTCATACGCCCTTCTTCCTCTGAATTCAACTTCTATTATTTTCGGTAATCGTTAACTGCATAGAGGCAACTGGTCTGGAATTCGCTCGGAAAAAGCTATTTCAAAATTTTATGATCTTCCCCCCTTCCTCCCCCCCCCCCCCCTTCGACTCTGAAAAATTGTCAATCCTTAATAGACTCCCCGCAAGTTTTTTTATATAAAGGACTTTACAAAACGAGTGTGTGTTGAGATATGTTTCTTTCACTTCTTGTTAAATGGAGGTTCTTATACAAATTCAAAATTTGGATAAAATGAAGACAAAACAATAAAATGTTGAATTTTCAGGGTACCTATTTTGTATTTTTTCTCAAGTTTTCCAAACTCATAATTATATTGTTATATAATCATATATAATTTTAGTTAGTTGCATTTACCGTTTTTAAGTATCTTATCTAATCTATTTATGTATAATATTCTTTTTTGGCGTATGCTAATAAAGAATATTTGTAGGCTTAGCTGTAATCGTCCAAACCGGGATTCCTTAAGTTTCTCGTCTTTCCAAAGATTTGGAATAATGATAGAATCATTCAGATAAACAGCATAAGAAAGAGAGATTTGTGTGCTATTAGATTGATCTTGTGGTTATACATCGGTCCAAATTTTGAAATTTTTCATGTTGGTCATATCAAATTTATTAAATGCTAAGCTATCAAGGATAGTAAGGTAGTGTTCTATGAAAGCCTATCAAGACATGAGCGTAGCTTGAACTCTGGACCGACAGATTCACGGGTCGCTAACGTTTCCACTAATCCTACACAATTTTATTAATATGGTAAGATCACAGAAACCCTTTGAACAGTTAGTTTTCCAACAATCTATAGCGGAAACAAAAATACGTTTTCCTTTTTTGAAATTTGATAAATTGTTTTTCATGAAAGATGTGCAAAAAACGAGTATTATAAAGTTCAAAATGCTCTGTACTCGAATCAGTAAGTCGAAATTCTGTGAGGTTAGCAAACATTTTGGTATAGCATCAAGGTTTCCATAAGAATTAAAGGAAAGCGAAGGCCCCTCTTCTT
>NC_090752.1:96596387-96606387 GCF_036898095.1 Palaemon carinicauda | reverse complement strand
CAACAAAAGAACACTCAGGAGAAACAGTCTCATTCCAACCCAGCAGCAGCGGAGGAAACCCGAGAGTCCTCCAGGAGATAAGGAAAAAGTTTAAAGATATTGCTCTTCAAAGACTTTGCTCAAAACGTCTTCCGGGGCTTCCCTTTAGGGCAGTAAAGAAGGCCAGGGGGCCTTCAGAATCCGCCAGCGAGGTAAAGCTAGCTCAAGGGGTCTAAAGTTTTTCTGTGAGGTTCGTTTCCTGGAAGTAAAAAATATATCTTATCAGTCTGTACAATCATTTTAACTATGCATGTGTGCATATAACTATGCATATACACGTCGATATTTAGATACATACCAACAGTTCACGTATATACATATGTCTATAAGAAGATTTGCATATATAGACTGGCATAGAAAAACCACAAACATGCGTGTGGGAAGGACTTGTCTGAGGCCTTCGTCCTGCTGTGGACTACTTACAGGTGATGATTATGTATATATATATATATATATATATATATATATATATATATATATATATATATATATACCGTATATATAAAATCCACAAAGGATCAAGTTTCATACCAGGTTAGCCATCCCAATCAACTACTGCTGCAGTTGTTATACTTGCACCCCCCCCCCCCCTCTAAAAAAATCGAGATTCACTTGATGGAAAGTTATTTTTTTCCTTAATTAAGGAGAAATTTTACCTAAATTACGGATACCCTTCTTTTGAATCCAACGTTACTCACTCATTTGCTCATGTAGAATACTGAGAAATAAAACAGCCCTCATTTACTTCTCAATGGTATGCCCTTTTGCTATTATTGATTATCCTGATGCCTATGCCACATTGAACGTATTTTCTTCCGTGATTTCCAAGATTCCTCATATTGCTGTTGTAGGTTTTGTAGCAATAATCTGAGACGATTTGATATTTGTGCCTACGTGTATTAAGTGACGGCACAACTATCCACCTGCTAATCAGAGATTCTTAAAATAACGGATTTTGACATAGGAAAATATATTTTTTGGATGAGATAGCCGTGTCGTCCTGATGGAAGTTCCACATAAGGCAACTTTCTACTTAGGATATTTCTTCGAGTGATAGACTAGTGAATTTCACCAGAAGAGGTATCACAGAGTTCTAACCTCTGGAGAGAATATCCAGAGAAATATCTTCTTCACCCAAGGGGTTAACTACTGCACTGTAATTGTTCAGTGGCTACTATCCTCTTGGTAAGGGAAGAAGAGACTCTTTAGCAATGGTAAGCAGCTTTTCTAAGAGAAGGACACTCCAAAATCAAACCATTGTTCTCTAGTCATGGGTAGCGCTATAGCCTGTGTACCTAGGTCTTCCACTGTCTTGGATTAGAGTTCTTTTGCTTGAGGGTACACTCATGCTCACTATTCTATCTAATTTTTCTTTCTCGTGTTTCGTTAAAGGTTTTTAGTTTATATTAGAATATTTATTTAGATGTTGTTGCTGTTTTTGAAATACTGTATTTAATTTTTCCTTGTTTCCTTTCCTCACTGAGCTATTTACCCTGTGGGGACCCCTGGGCTTATAGCATCCTGCTTTTCCATCTGCAGTTGTAGCTTAGCAAGTAATAATAATAATAATAATAATAATAATATTAATAATGATAATAATAATTTGAAGCCAGCCCATTATGCAAACACCACTTCACACTCTCATTAATCGTTTTCATTTATCTCCAGCTGACTTTAGTTGTTTTAGTGAAACTCACCAAATTTTCAGCCCCAATAACTATCCGAATGAGAACACTTATTCCCAAATACAACACAACTTTTAAAACTGATTAATTGGGCTGTTGTTTACTTCTTCTATCTTACCTGGTTTATACAATCACCAATTGACCGCGGCCAATGGCCTTGCAGCTCAATACCTTGTACTTGTGTTGTAAGCACCAAAACATGCACACTAGCGATAAACTCCCTATTATTATTATTATTATTATTATTATTATTATTATTACTTGCTAAGCTACAACCCTAGTTGGAAAAGGAAGATGCTATAAGCCCAAGGGTCCCAAAAGGGAATAATAGCCCGGTGAGGAAAGGAAACATAAAACAATAAAATAGTTTAAGTACAGTAACAATATTAATATAAACATTTCCTATATAAACTATGAAAACTTTAATAAAATAAGAGGAATAGCAATGAGGTAGAATAGTGTGCCCGAGTGTACCCTCAAGCAAGAGAACTCTATATAGTAAAGAGCAAGTGTCTGCTTATATATAATATATATATATATATATATATATATTCATATGTAGATAGATAGATAGATATGTTTATTTCCCGTCACGTTCAGCGACATTGCCAGGGATATAACAACTCTGTCTCTCCTCGTCCCTCGGGTAGGGGAGAGGGAGTAGTCATACCCTTGTGAGAGGAGCTGTAGTTAGGAAAGGCGAGAGAGTGGGAAGAGTTGAATTTGTGTGTGCGTATATATCGATTTGAATATTTTAGCCGTCATTATTGTCTGGTCGTGTACACTAGGGTATAAAGATTTAACGCTGGCCTTATAGATATAGGTAAGGGATAGATAAAGGGTTTATTGTATAATTAAATCTGGAGTATAAACTTTATAAGGTAGATATTTGGAAAGTGACTCTCACCTACTATTGTTAAGATACTTGATGGCAACAATTTTCTCTGCTTTTATCCAAAATGATAACTTAGCATAAATTATGTGACATTTTCTACGTGTCTGGAGGAAGCTGAATTTTGATATATTACAATAAAAAGAAAATTTAACTTTACATAGAAGTTTTTTGTTCGTCAACGAATTCTACGAAAATACTTTGAAGTCCAATTAGATAATTTGTGTAGGAAAGAGGCAAGGAAGTTAGGGAAAGACTTGTGGGCGAAGGATTTCAAATGTTTCATAAGAAATAAATGTGTTGTATTCATCCAGCTTCCAGTAGCCATTAGCGACTATTCATAAGTTGCACCGAAATATGATAGCAATTTTTTTTTTATTTACTTTATTCTAACTTCAATTTCAGTTATATTTGAGTATTTCATTTTGCACAAATAAACCCAAAAGATTTTTTGCTGTTACTGTTTAAATATTTTAATTGTTTATTACTTCTGTAGTTTATTTTTTCCTTGTTTCCTTTCCTCACTGGGCTATTTATCCCAGGAGCCCTTGGGCTTATAGAATCTTGCTTTCCCAACTAGGGTTATAGTTTAGCATATAATAATGATAATGATATAAATGAGATAAAAAAGTATATTACATCAAAATAAGATTAGCCGAAATGTGAAAAAGATATATATCATACTTTTTAGCATAATTTTCATAATTTATTTTAGCATTTACAACAATCCAACGTCCAATTACTAAAGGAAATCAGTCGAATCCGAATTCCAAGTAAACTTATTTTCCAAATATAGCAAAGAAAAACTCTAGATCCGGAACATTCTCATTTTTTGAATGGAACCCCGTCCCTGGCAGAGGTCCTGATTCACCATTATTTTCATCATTATTTCCACAATAGGATAAAGTATTATTGAGCCATATTTCAAAGGTTTCTGGCACCAACAGGGCCAATCTTTGAATCAGACAAAGACAGAGTTCCGGTTCTTGACAGCAGCAGTATTGTAGGAAAAGACTGATAGCCACGTGGGAGGTTCAGGTTTTTTTTTTTTTTTTTTTTTTTTTTTTTTTTTTTTTTTTTTTTTTTTCGTGCCGTTGTGATTATGGCTTCATGTTAACCTAAATTTTAGGTAAATTTATAATTCAAATAAAAACAATTCAACTGACTAAAGTCTCTTTTTAAAGTCTATTTATGAAAGATCTATTTTAATGTTGTCACTCATTTTAAGATATATTCTTTGAATTGATCATTACTCCTCTTGTAGTTTATTTATTTCCTTTTCCTGTATATCCCTATTGGATCTCTTGGCCGTATAGCATTCAGCGTTTCCAGCTAGGGTTGTAGCTTAGGTAGTATTGATAATAAGAAAAATAATAACTGACGTGACCAGTTGTGACCGCATTCGGCTAATAGATTTTGTACATTGTTTTTATAATCATGCTTTTAATATTGCACAAATTACCATGCTTAATAGAGGAGAGTTCTCACTTACTGCTTGCTATATTAGGTAGTATACTTTTATAATTGAACTTTATAACTAACTTCCATAAATGAATAAAGAACGGAAGCAGAGTAACATGCTAATGTAACATATATTTTTGAATACTGTGGTTAACATATATTAAACATATATTATTACAAATTCAGATGATACCTAAAAGGAGATATCAGATCTCTCTCTCTCTCTCTCTCTCTCTCTCTCTCTCTCTCTCTCTCTCTCTCTCTCTCTCTCTATCACTGAAAGAAGTTAACTCTTTTCAATCAGAGCATTCTTGCCTAAGTTGAAAGTTGATTAATAGAAATCTTTTGAGGAGAAGAGAATGGAAGATGAAAAATCTCCCCCACTCCTTTTACAACCCAGACCGGGTATAACTTCCTTGATGGGGATCTCCCCCAGTTTTATTTCTTCCTCGCGAGTTTTATTAAAAAGGTCAAGTCAACCGCTGCCTCAGCGATATTTCCTGTTTTCGATTTTAACGAGGTAACCGTTCTTTAGATTAGCCTTTACACACATTAAGGCTTTTTATGAGTGAATTAAAGACTTATCTTCTTGGTCGACTTCGAGAGGGTTTCTGCTTTTTATCTATTCGTGGTATTGTGTGTGTGTGTGTGTGTGTGTGTGTGTGTGTGTGTGTGTGTGTGTGTGTGTGTGTGTGTGTAGCGCGTGGTTGAGGTAAATGTTTTTATTTGGTGAGGAGTAATATGCATTTAGACATTTCATAGCTACATGATATTCGTTGACTTCGTAAAAAAAAAAGAAATTTTTTTATATTTTAACTTGTTAATACTTGAAGATTTTTTTTTTATTATTTAGCGATATCATAATATGTAATTTAAAGTCCTTTACCCTGACGCTCTGAGAAATAATCCCACAGTTATTTTTTTTTTTTTTCACTTTTCAGAAAATAATTCCTTTTGATGTCTTGAACCTAAAATCTCTTCAATTATTGATGAGAAAGTTTGCTTGATGTTATTCAATCTTATCAATATTGTGGATATTATAAAAATTTTTTACCATTGACATATTAAGGAAATTATTTTGGTGATTTCAATAATACAGTATTTAGCAATCTTGTGATTGAGTGTCAGAATATCTTCTTTATAATCATTGTTAATTTAATATCAGTTAAGACTAACTACTGTGTTTGTAAGATATTATTACCATAATTATTTTCATAATTGTCATTATTTTCATTGATATCCTTACAATTATTATTTGCTTTTGGGGAAGCCTATAGGAAACGTCCCTGTTTCGCGATCTGTAAGACGGGAGTTCGAATTCTACTCAAGCCCGATAATTTTTAGTAATGTCTGTAATCTCACCTTTGTTATGAGGTAGGGACGATGGGTTTGGGGGAGTCTAACTACCGATTTATCATCAGCCAATGCGGGACACTCCCAGGTCCTAGCTTGGGTGGAGAGCTAGGACCCTGGTCGGCAAGCTTGTATAGACAGTGACTAAACCACTTGGCCACGAAGAAAGATATAAGTCGATGACAATTCTTCTGTACTTATGCCTGTCGAATTTAGGTGTTTTGTACTTAGAATTGAAATCAACCCATCTTCACCATCGTAGCTAATTGGTAGTTTGTTACTTGAAAAACACGTCTAAATGTGCAAAATTTATCATTAATCGAAAGCCAAGTAACAAACTACCAATTAGCTACGATGGTGAAGATGGGTTGATTTCAATTCTAAGTACAAAGCACCTGAATTCGACAGGTATAAGTACAGAAGAATTGTCATTGACCTTTTATCTTTTTTCGTGGCCAAGTGTTTTAAGTCACTGTCTATACAAGCTTGCCGACCAGGGTTCGATTCCCGGCCGGTCACATGCTCTTGTCTTTGTGTGATTTCGCCTGGGGCTCTGATCCCGAGGTCGTTAAGAGAATCCAGACATTAATGTATCAAAAATTTATATGGCTTATTTGAATATGAAAAACACGTCTAAATGTGCAAAATTTATCATATATATATATATATATATATATGTATATATATGTATATATATACATATATATATATATATATATATATATATATATATATTATATATATATATATATATATATATATATATATATGTATATGTATATATATATAGATGTGTGTGTGAGAGAGAGAGAGAGAGAGAGAGAGAGAGAGAGAGAGAGAGAGAGAGAGAGAGAGAGAGAGAGAGAGAGAATGTGTTTGCATTTTAACCACTAAATGAAAAGCGAAAAGACTCCTTGTGAATGACATAATGAACTGGCGAAGAGAATAAAAATGCAAGAGCAATGTATTTATACAAGAATACTTTTGGAAATGACAGTAATGCGATAGAGACTATTCCATCTTCAGTATGCAATGTATATGTGTCGAAAAAAACATCTAAAAGTATATTTGTTTGAAGCGATCAGCCTAGGATAACTGTCTCGGGGCCATTAGCTTAATTCAGAGTTCTCTTGCTTGAGGGTGCACTTTGGGGCACTATTCTATTTTATTTCTCTTCATCTGCTTTTGCTGTAAGCTAAGGATAGGGGTTTGGGTGAGCCTATAAGTCTACTTTCTGGTAGTAGGTTGGCCAGGGCACCAGCCACCCGTTGAGATACTACCGCTAGAGAGTTATGGGGTCTTGACTGGCCAGACAGTACTACATTGGATCCTCCTCTCTGGTTACGGTTCATTTTCCCTTTGCCTACATACACACTGAATAGTCTGGCATATTCTTTACATATTCTCCTCTATCCTCATACACCTGACAACACAGATTACCAAACAATTCTTCATCACCCAAGGGGTTACTGCACTGTAATTGTTCAGTGCCACTTTCCTCTTGGTAAGGGTAGAAGAGACTCTTTAGCTATGGTAAGCAGCTCTTCTAGGAGAAGGACACTCCAAAATCAAACCACTGTTCTCTAGTCTTGGGTAGTGCCATAGCCTCTGTACCATGGCCTTTCACTGTCTTGGGTTAGAGTTCTCTTGCTTGAGGGTACACTCGAGCACACTCTCCTATCTTATTTCTCTTCCTCTTGTTTTGTTAAAGTTTATATAGTTTATATAGGAGATATTTATTGTTGTTACTCTTCTTAGAATATTTTATTTTCCTTTTTTCCTTTCCGCACTGAGCTATTTTCCCTGTTGGAGCCCCTGGGCTTATAGCATACTGCTTTTCCAACTAGGGTTGTAGCTTAGTAAGTAATAATAATAATAATAATAATAACAGCACCAAATGCCTAGCCCTCCTTGACCCTAGCTTGGATGGTGAGCGGCTTTTGCGCTGATCATATGTATATATAGTCAGTCTCTAGGGCATTGCTCGGTTAGCCAGGGTTTTGTTACATAGCTCTTCTTGTAATTTTGCACATCCATTTCAACTTTGCGTAAGTTTGTCTTATTGATTTGATCTGTATCATTCACCCAGTCAAGGAAGTGTTTTATTCAGGGTTTTGAGGAATAGATCATAAACTAACCTAATTTAGAAGTGGAAGCTACACGTACAGTTGGACACAGGAATTCCTGAAACAACTTGCTCTAAAGAAGTGCACCCAACCACACCGTTACTGTGCGGGGAGTTCCTGTGTGTAGCCACGCCCACCAACCATGCCATCTCTCCCTACACTATCTATTTGGTTACTCGTCGAGAAGTAAGGGTGTGACAGGGTGTACTTCTTTGTTGTGAGGTGTACCAGGGACTATTGTGTCCAATTGTACTTATTGTAATGCTTAATGAAAGCCAAGTTTGGCTAGTTTCTTTGGTTCGAGTTTCCAAGGAAAATAAAAATTTGAATGTAATGAGTAATATGGTGTCGTCAATCCTTGTAGGAATAACGCTGAATACATTGTAAAACATGATATGTAAAAGCTATTTGTTCGTTTGTCCCATAATGAGGTTTATCAGCAGTTAATGAAATACAAAGTGATATGGCGAGACAGCAAAAGAAACACAGAATGAGAGAGAGAGAGAGAGAGAGAGAGAGAGAGAGAGAGAGAGAGAGAGAGAGAGAGAGAGAGAGAGCACGATCTAGTAAATTCATTTGCCCACGGGTGTTTCAAATTCCCGAGAAAAGTCGCCAGAACTTCGCGAAATATCATTCCAGTGACATGGGCCCTTTGTCAAAGTCTTTCTTTGCCCAAGGCGCCGCGCGAGGCCCTTCTGCCTCAAACTCTGGGTTTCCAAAGTTACCGGACACAAACAAGGAGAGAGGCAGCGGTCAGGTCTCAGGACATTTGGGATATGAATGAGGGCGGTACGAAATGGCTTCACCTCAAGACAACAGATAAACTTATGGTTTATGCACAAGGGAAGTTTGGGGAGGGGGAAGTTCTCCAGGGTTTACAGATGGTTAATGATACAGAGAGAGAGAGAGAGAGAGAGAGAGAGAGAGAGAGAGAGAGAGAGAGAGAGAGAGAGAGAGAGAGAGGTAGTATTAATAAAAACAAATTTAATAATAAGGGCAATAGTAACAATAGCATGTATAGACTATGTAATGAGATAGTTATGAGCCTAATATGCAATGCAAATTTTTTAAAATTATATTTTCCAAGATGAATTAATAATTGACTGGGGAAGGTTGTTAAGCATAAACTTTATTTTTCACGCCTGATGGAACGGAAATAAAATACCACCACTAACACTATCTGTTTATTAATTATTTTCCAGTCCTAATTTAGTTATCATCTTCAGGATGTGAACAAAAAAACATTCTTTTCCACAGTGTGTAGGTTACGTAGTAACTCGATTTTCCAGCAATATTTGCTAAATATGTATTCCTCGACATTCTGAAAGTTATTTGGAGAGAGGTAAACAGTATTATAATCTCCTGTCCTGCAAAGCGGCTGTGCCAAAAACATGACTACTCGGTCTCTCCCCGTCTTTCTTTGTTGATTTAACAATAAATTTTATATATTTTGCTTCATTTTATTCAGTTTCATAATTATTCAAACATTGATCGTAATGAAAATTGATATTTTGTAAGACAAATATTTGCAAGTACCAAGTTTCGACCGACCGCAGAACGTTATTACTTGTTAAGAAAATGAAGTTTATTTTTGCAATAATCTGCAAAATGTTAATCTGTGAAGAAACGGATTTTCAAGTTTACAATAATAATAGTCGAGGTCAGAACAAACGTGACGAATGATAAAATTGCCTAGTTTTCGATTCATGTAGTTTATGCGTTAGCATATGAATATATTAACCATTTCATGATTATTTTTAGGTAGCAAGGCTATTATAGAATCCAGTATAAAGACGACAACGTTAACATTTAACATATAGGGATGTTATGGCTGATGTGGTAACGTTTCCGACTGGTGAATGCCAGACTGGGGTTCGAGTCCCGCTCAAAACTCGTTAGTTCCTTTGGTCGCTGCAACCTCACCATCCTTGTGGGCTAAGGAGAGGGAGGGCCTGGTTTGGGGGAGCCTATAAGTCTACCTGCTGAATCCTCAGTAGCCATTGCCTCGCCCTCCTTGGTCCTAGCTTAGGTGAAGAGGGGGCTTGGGCGCTGATCATATGTATATATGGTCAGTCCTGCTTTCTAGGGCAATGTCACTATCTCTTCCTCTGCCATTCATGAGCGGCCTTTAAACCTTAAAAAGAAAAACTTCCCACGGTATACCTTCTCACTCATAGCGCAAAAAAAAAAAAAAATCCATGTCGAATATATATCGGTAGAATTCAAAAGTACCATATTTTGGCGTCAGAATATATTACAATTTTGTTTCAGTACAAGGAATACATATTTCAGTAAAAAAAAAAGAAAAAAAGTGGCCTTGTTAGTGGTTTCTTTCCTTTTTTATACTTTTTACAATATTTGTTCCCTCTAGGTCAGGCAATTGAAGATTACCTAGTAAGGTTAACCTTTTTTCTGCAAATTTTTTGATTCTTCGGTCTATCAAC
>NC_090752.1:96588887-96591387 GCF_036898095.1 Palaemon carinicauda | reverse complement strand
AAAACGTCACGCTCTGTCTCTAAGGATTCACTTTCAGCTTCCTGTAGGAGGTTTTGCAATTTTTTTCACCTTATTACGGATTAAGATTTACATTATATAATCTATACATTCATGTTCACAATGATTAATCACCTTGATAAGACATGAACTTGACGAAACTAAAGGGTGAACACCTTCCAAAAGCAGCAAATTCAGTTCGGTTAATACAGCAAATCAAACTCAGGTATCTCAAGGGAATTCATTTTTGTCGCTAAAATATCTAATTTTCGTGTTAATTTTGATGATTCGATTCATAATCATCGGATAGGCTGAGGTAAATAGGTCAAGAAAACAGATTACAAAGAGATGAGGTGGGCGATTTCTCTATTGCAATTCAGCTGAAAATGGTTTATAGTCATTTCTTTTGAAATAAAGTTTCCTTAGCTATTACTTTTACAAGTAGGCTAACCGCTCTTGAAATAGTGCATAAGTAGCATAATACATAGAGGCATGTACCTTTATTACAACAAAGGGTTCTTTGTGAAATTCATCACACAAGCGCCAGACAAATGTATCTCTGACTAATGTCCAACCAATGAAACACTCGTTTCCTTGGTGGTCAGATGCAATAACCCAGTTGATAAAAGAAAAGCGCGCGATTGGAAGAAAATTATAAACTTTAAATAAAAGATTTTAAAATTTGAGTGCTGGTCCCCTAATGTTAGGAGAAATCGATTAACAAACGCATTGACATAGCAATAGAAATGAGTGTATTGAAAGCGTATTTTAATAAGATTTTGCTACATTTTCGAAAAGAAGCAATAAAAAGAAGGATAATACCGTGACAAAAGAATTTGTCTAGCAGAAATTCGAACAAAAAATAAAAAAAATTATTGCTTCCTTTACCAGGCCTGGAAGACATGCATTAATGCGTATTGGGTTCATGATGCACGAGCAAACTCAAATTTCATTGGGCGAAATATTGACAGCATAAATAGCATTAATAATCTGAATGCCCACTTTCGATCCATCAAAAGAAAAAGAGAGGCAATTGCACATAATTTTGACGTTCTGAAGATATCTATCACAGTAAAAGGTTTGCTAAAGAGGAGCTGGAATTTGCCTTATCAAATTATAGTTTAGAGGGATTATTATTATTATAATAATTTAGTTAAACGTAAGATTATTATTATTGCCATTTTAGTTACCTGCATTTCTAATACACATTTGGCATATATGTTGCGTTAGGAATGCGTTGCCTAATGTTTATATTGATTATTTCCACTTATTGTAAAGCTTAAAACTTACGATATCGTTTCAGTGAAAACCTTTATTACTTATGTTTAACGAAAGCGAGGAAGTTCAACAGCCCCTAGTAAATATAATACAAATTTCTATATGATGAGATATTTAAGCCCCCTTTGGCAAAGGCCTACCAAGAGAGTTTTACAATAATCTTTGAAACAAACATTTACTTCCAAATACATGTAAACAGACAATAATATTAACGATAGCTAAGCCAGAAAAGATCCCAGTAATCCAAAAGATTACAGACTAATTTCACTGACCAGTTGTGTTAGCAGATTACTAGAAAAATAGGTAAATTATTGACTGAATTAGCCTTTACGTAGTAATAACATATTATCAGCCTCGCAATTTGGCTCACAAACAGTGATTCTCCTTGGGTTCTCTTCCACACTTGGAAAATTATATACGTAAAGGTTTGAACGAAAGAAAATCTCAGTAGAGTTAAGCAGGCGCCGAAGTTCAAGATTTATGGAAATAACTCTTAGTTCCAGCTATTACGAGATTTAGCAAGTATTGTCATGCATCTAATGGATTCTGTCAATCTGAGAATTCGATTAAAGCTGGCGAATGAGAGTTGAGTTATGAATGCGGATAAAGAGGGACATTTAAATAACTTAACAATGCAGCAATCGAAGTAATGGATAGATCGTGTCACTCGTCATTATAACGCAATGGCTGTATTGAATCAGTCACTATTACCAAAGCCTTTATAATACTGTATATATTCATCAAGTCTCTCTATCAGACGTACGTTTGGCTCATATATTCCACACAAGATGACACTGGCACTAATTGATACGAGACTCTTACAGGGGATTATACAAGAAAACTATTATTCTATTATTCTTCCGCAATGCAAATGTAAACAGTATACATATCACCATTAACGGAAGTACCATGTATAATATAAATGCATCATTCCCGGAGAAAGTTATGCACGCATATTATGAATTTCCGAAGGAAATTGACATAGACCATGAGAATATCATATCCCTGCATAGTTTTATGGAGAGAGAACCATTGTTTAAATTTAATTTCGTACATGAGGATATGACAGAAGCTGTACTAATAAGAGAGGTCTCCCAGTATGCGAATCATTTTAAGATTTTGTACAGCAGTAACAACACCCCATGTCATCATGCTACTACTGGTATTTTATTGATTGATGCGGACAGAATTATTTATGGTGATGTGAGGGCTTAGGACTGATAGA
>NC_090752.1:96516387-96578887 GCF_036898095.1 Palaemon carinicauda | reverse complement strand
AGTGAGGAAAGGAAATAAAAAAAATAAATAAATGATATAAGAAATAATGAAAAATTGAAATAAAATATTTTAAGCAAACCATAACAACATTAAAACAGATAATTCATATATAGACCATAAAAGGTAATTCTTGCCTCTTCATTACAATTTCGCCAATGAATATGGGATGAGAAATGCTTCGAGGGGCGAGAACAATTATTGTAGAAATAGCTGGACGGAATCGTTGCCTTACCGGAAGTATCCTAATAGAGAGAGAGATCCTTTGGTGGTGGGACTGCAACAAAGGATTCCGGATGGAAATTCTCAGGGAAATCCAACGGATGAATAATACAGCGTTGGTTTAGCCCTTCTGGGATTCCCTTCTCTCTCTCTCTCTCTCTCTCTCTCTCTCTCTCTCTCTCTCTCTCTCTCTCTCTCTCTCTCTCTCTCTCTCTCTCTCTCCTTTTTCTGAATGATAATTGTCGCTTGTATTCGTTGGTTTTAAACGTTTTCAGAGTACACATGTTTTATTTTATAAATTTGCGTTAATGCCTTTGAAAACAAATAACATGTGATTTTCTCTCTCTCTCTCTCTCTCTCTCTCTCTCTCTCTCTCTCTCTCTCTCTCTCTCTCTCTCTCTCACTCACTGTAACACATACACGCATACATACATATATAGGTGCTACTATAGCGTGAGGTCTACCGCCATATGTCGCCTACCCAGGCGGAGGGTGAGGTCTACCACGCGACAAGCTTGGACCTTCCGCAACCTTAATGCCATGGGGTACCAGCATTCTACAGTGAACCACCAGCAATATTATGTGGATCCAGCGACAGGAGCACACACACAGGCAATTGAACGATCGTGGTTGGACGCTAAAACGATGATTCTGAAGAGATTAATGTGAGGTGTTGGTCGTCAGCTTTTCCAGTCTCATCTTGATTATTTTTGCTGGAAGGTGATGAGAAAAAATTCCAATGATCTATTTGTCTTTCTTAGAAGATGTACGAAGTGTGTACCGCTAGGATAAATGTATGAAAATATATGATAACATGTTTATTTTTACCTTTATTCCTTTTTTAATGTAATTAGAAATCCAATTATCTATTTAAGTCATTTCTAAGATATGTTTAAATTAAGTGTTTATTGTTTAAACAAATGTATGAAATATGTTTTATCTATGAGGGACGAATAATTTAGCAGTAGACCGATAACATGTTTATTTTACCTTTATTCCTTTTTTTAATGTAATTAGAAATCCAATTATCTATTTAAGTCTATTCTAAGATATGTTTAAATTAAGTGTTTATTGTTTTGTATCGCTAGAATGAATATGGAAATATATGATAACATGTTTATTTTTACCTTTATTAATTTTTTTTTCAATGTAATTAAAATTCCAATTATCATTTTAAGACATTTCTAAAATATGTTTAAATTGAGTGTTTATTGCTTAAACAAATGTATGAAATGTGTTTTATCTATGAGGGACGAATAATTCAGCGGTAGACCTCACGCTATAGTGCTAACGGGAGGTAGACCTCACGCTATAGTGTGGTAGACCTCACGCTATAGTAGCACCCATATATATATATATATATATATATATATATATATATATATATATATATATATATATATATATACATACATACATATAAATACATATATAAATAAATACATATATAATTTGAACCAAACATCTACACTTCAGGCTAAACCATTAGCAAGTCACAGAAATGTTTGAACACTGTCTTTCTCTGAATATTCATCGCATTAATAGAACATGTTTGGATAGGCAATTAGCTTGAATATATCTCCAAGAGATTTACCTTCAAATCAGTACAAAAACTCTTTCCAGACGTCGATGTATTCGCTCCAGCTCTAAGCTCTTCGTGGGGTTACAAGTGTACCAACCGTGTGTCACACGATCGTACATAGTAACGACTTTTCTTCTTTTTTTTTTGTATATATTATGCTTTGTATCTTCACCCTCCCCTCGCACTGATAGGAGCCTGGTAATAACATGTCTGTTTTTCTCACCGTTAACTGTTAACAGCACCAGTTGTGGGTTGAACATGAAATTGCCTGTTATGTTTTTATGTCCTTTTTGCCTGGAGTTTATGTATATATAAACGGATGTTCTGTAGTAAAGTTACTCAGATGCTTTCATCCTGCCTTCTTAGTCACAGCTTCTCTCAGCTCGTCACACAAGTTACAACCCAAAACTCGACTCTAGAGTTTGCATGAATTTTTCATCTCAGTTTGCTTTGATCCTGGAGCGACATCTCAAATATTGATGCAGTCAACACTGCCTGTCTCGTAACTTCGCATGTAACAGGTGACGCAGATCCGAAATTGATTAACTTTCTTGACTCAGAGTTATTTTTCGCTCAACTGAGTTGTCTCATCAGATGATTATACCAAGGACTTGTCGGAAGTTGCATAGTTTTTTTTAGAGATTGGCTTGTATTAGGAGGTTTTTTGTGTCAATCAAGACTAAGGAAACTCAAAAAGAAAAAGAAAATAAATGAGCCAGTGCCTACAACTCACTCCCATTTCTGATACAACTGTACAATTCAACACATCCCTTGTAAACAAAATTCTGTTGGCAACGCCGTCTCCAGAAACATGTTGGCTGCTGTACACCTAGGATAGCATTACAAGACCTTAGCAGAAGATTTACTAAAGGACCCCGAGTACCAAAACTGCAGGATATCCAATAAGTCTTTCCATTGGGAAAATGTAGACCTTGATGAATGCAATGCCACCATCCTCTGTGACATCAATGCTTATAGGCTAAACCCATGGATACCTGCCTCCATGTGCCAACAGGTATTTTAATTGATCAATAGCCTCTCACACCCTTTGCACCTATCTACTGTACAGCTATTGAGGTCGAAGAATTATGTGGCATGTTAATAATAAAGATGCCAAGGATTGGGTCTGCTCCTGTATTTCAAGTCAAGTATCTAAAGTGGATTAACACACGGATTCGGGTGTGGGGACTTTTCCTTAACCTTAGCGAAGTTTTGCCTACATTCAAGTTGACGTGGTTGGCCCCCTACCGATGTCACAAGGACACCGTTACCTTTTCGCTGTCATTGATCTCTCCTGTCGTTGGTCTGAAGCCATCCCCATGCAAGATGTAACATCCACAACAATACTCATACTGTAATAGAAACCAATTGAAAGTAAAACAGTGGATTACCTATTATGTTAGTCAACTGCCTGTAAGGGGCAGTGAGTTGGTAGGACTGGAGTTGACCCACCCTAGGGCACCAAGCATTCACGGATTTTCAATCTTCGTGTCTTTCTCTGTTACGTAACCCCACGAATAAGGAGGGCTGACTGTAGTATAAAAATCAAATTAAAATACCATAGTGATCGGAGTTTCACAAGAGAACAGAGGTATTAGTAGCCGAAGGGAAACTTAACTTTCAATCTGCTTCTGAGGACATTATAGTTATCAAGTCTGCCTTGAGGTGTGTCTCTGCACTGCAAAACTCGCATTAAAATACCCCCTTGGGAATATATTTTGTGGCTGTGTCAGGTGATAAGCCTGCCTGACACTTGCGCGCATTTTTGCCACGCACTGGCACACATTGATGCGTGCCAGTGCGGCATGCACTGGGTTTTTTCCCGCACTGTTCATGACCAGTTCACGACACGTTCACGCATAGTTCACGACACGTTCATGCCACGTTCATGCCATGGCACGAATTGCCACGCCTAGTTCACGACAAGTTCACGACACGTTCACTCATCTTTCCGCATCATTCCGCATCGTTCACGCCAGTTCACGAATTGGCCACTCCATATAAAAACGGGGCTTCTCCAACCCGAGGACATTCTTGGATTGGCTTCGGAGGAGACAACAATGCTTTCTGTCAGAGAGACCATTGCATTGAGGAGAAGAAACGTATCTTTTTCGTTTGTATTTTTTGTTGCCCTTTATTTTTGTTTCAATAAGAAAGCATTTGATTTACATATAAATAGCAGACATAAAATATGTACAAGTATTAAGAAAGCATTTTATTTTAACATTAAAAGCAGCAAACATGAAAAGTTTTTAGGCTGTTGATTTTAAGGTAATAGAGAAAAAAGTGTGTTGAAATAAGAAATCATTTTATTTTTACATTAAAACAGCAAACAGAAAAATTTTTTTTAGCTCTTCATTTTAAGGTAATAAAGAAGAATAAGTATGTTGATGGAATAAAACATCATTTTATTTTTACATTCAAACAGCAAACTTAAAAATTTCTTGGGTTTATTTTTCAGTTCATTTTTATTTAAAACAAAAGTTTTGGCTCTTGATTGGTAATAGAGGAAAATAAGTGTGTGCATGAAATAAGACATCATTTTATTTTTACATTCAAACAGCAAATATAAACAATTATTAGGTTTATATTTTTCTTTCCTTTTCATTAATTTTTTCGTTTCCTTTTTGTCTCTTCATTATAAAGTTATAGAAATAGTTTGAAATGAGATATCATTTTTTTTTCACATTAAAACAGCAAATATAAAAATTTATTAGGTTTATTTTTCTTTCCTTTTCATTAATTTTTTCGTTTCCTTTTTGTTTCTCTTCATTATAAAGTTCACGCTATTTCCCGCATCGTTCACTCAAGTTCACGCCAGTTCCCGCACTGTTCACTCCGGTTCGCGCATCGTTCATGACTATTTCACGACTATTTTTGGTGTGCCAATGCTTGCCACAAACTTTAAACATTTCAAAGTTCTGGGCACGCATGGCACGCATCCCGCACTGTTCACGACAATTTCACGACTCGTTCACGCGAGTTCGCGCATCAATGCGTGCCAGTGCGTGCCACGAATGCGTGCAAGTGTCAGGTACCCTTTACACTACAGTAGATCTGGATGCGTCGTAGTAGACTTAATTAAATCACACTTCATTTACGTAATTGATATAGATATGACTGAGAAATTACATAACAATAATTTAATGATAATAATGATAGATATAAATACTACAATTAATATTCATATCGCCATAAAGATTTTAAGCTCATAAGACATACTGTACTTGATAATCCTCACCTCGAGAGATTATTTCTAACAGTCTGTGTATTGCATTAGGTTGCTGCCATACCTTACAGTCTATATACAACTGTGATAAAATGTCCGCATAATAGGTTATACGTTTGTAGATTTATTTATATGTATTTTTCATGTTTTCATTTTATTTTTCACAGAGTATTTTATTCGGTGAAAATGATACTAAGAATAATAACAATGAGATAAGCAAAAGAATGACGACAAATAAAACTGTGAAACACATGACACCATCAAAGTCAGTCCGTATCAAGCCCATTCGTTTTAATTATTAAATTTAATGTAGTATGACGAGACCTGCTTTTGTTGGGGTTGAAATATTTATTGCTGGGGAAAATGACGGCGGATCTTTCAGTGTTTTTTTAATTGTATGCAAAGGAAAAGAGCTGGTTTTGGGATTTACTTATGGCACTGTATAGGCGTATCTGATTCATGACTTGGCATGAGAGAGAGAGAGAGAGAGAGAGAGAGAGAGAGAGAAAGCAGGCGTATTGATTAGTACTCTGTGAAGATAATTATGTTATCATTCTATAAAGAAAAGGGGAAGGCCACAGTAATTAACACTTCATAAAGCATTCTCTCTCTCTCTCTCTCTCTCTCTCTCTCTCTCTCTCCTCTCTCTCTCTCTCTCTCAATAATTGACCTGGAGTCAAAGGTGACGCACACACTGATTGATTGAGAGTGGAACCATTGTGTCATTTGGATCACAGACAGACAGACAGATAAAACAAACGTTCAAGAGCATGACATTAATGCCCATGATAGCTGAGGTGCCAGTTGCAACATTTTAGATTATATAGAGGAAAAAAAAGAACAAACGAATGGTTGTAAAGTTATGTAAATTTTAACTTATTCTATTAAAGTTTAATGAATAAACTTAAACCCAGCTTAATAACTCCCAATTGCCTGAAATTCATTATAAAAAGCTGTAGAATATATGACTTATCTTCAAGTCTCACAAATTTTACCCAGATTTGATATATTATTTTGTAGAATCTACGAATAGGTTTATCTCTCTCTCTCTCTCTCTCTCTCTCTCTCTCTCTCTCTCTCTCTCTCTCTCTCTCTCTCTCTCTCTCTCTCTCCTTTTATATATGAATTTATTCAGTATATGTTGGATAACTTAACTAATTAGTTAGTTGATTAGATGCCCCTGTGACGGTATTTGGTGTCAAGTTAAGCGCTAAATACTCAATATATTTAACTGCCAAATAAAATATCTGACTTTGATGTCAAGTTAATAACTGTTTAGAATCTTCTAACGTTATCTTACTGTACTTGTATGTTTGTTTGTGATGTGATGTGAGGAGAGAGAGAGAGAGAGAGAGAGAGAGAGAGAGGAGAGAGAGGAGAGAGAGAGAGAGAGAGAGAGAGCGAATACTCTTATTCCTGAAATTCAAAAGTTTCTCTATAATGGCCAGAGTTTTCCAGTAGGAGAATCTGCTGTAAATAACCCTTAGGTTTTGACTCAAAAGAAATCAGGTTATGATGCTATAGTGTAATTTTTTTGATAAAACTGTAAGCAATAAAAAAAAGCGATGCTAATTTGAAAAACTGAAGGAGAATAAAAGTTGGAATGATGGTCTGTTATCTTTTGGAATCACAAGGGAAATGAGAGTGTTTGCTTGTGGTTGATGATAGCCATTGACATACAAAAGAAACCCCGTTGATCATTCATATTTTGAAGGTCCATTTAATTCAAAAGAAACGTATGAGAGAGAGAGAGAGAGAGAGAGAGAGAGAGAGAGATAGAGAGAGAGAGAGAGAGAGAGAGAGAGAGTAAAGGAAGCCCCGGTTGCAGCCATCCTCATAAAGAGGGCCTTGAAGAAATTCAGGAAACCCGGAGTGATTTTGAGGAGAAAATAAGTCAGGAAAAATGACACTGAGCAGCTTGCAAAGAAAAGAAAAAAAAAACGAATTCCATCAACAATTTTCGAAAGAATTATTTTTTTTTTCAATTTTCTTGATTACCCAAACAATACAGAACAAAGAAGCAAGCAAAATCTAATCAGTAAAATATTTTGTTTTCTCCCGGGGTCGTTTTCCGTCTCTCCCGAGAGAGAGGATTTCAACAGAAAAGAAAAAAAAAAGAGGGAAAAATGGAAGACGGTAACTTTTAAAAGCTAGTCCAGCTGAAATTCTTGAAGCTTGCCTGGAAAGAATTCTCTGTTTGGTAAACAATAGTGTCCTCTCTCTCTCTCTCTCTCTCTCTCTCTCTCTCTCTCTCTCTCTCGAAATATCTTTCACAAAGTCACAGAATGGAAAGTGAGAGAATGGTGTTCGCGTATAAAATTCATAACAGAAATTATTTTCGATTTCTACAATTTTCTGGAATTTTGTATTGCTAACATAGATCATTACTATTAACTAGTGTAAGGCGACCTGTCAACAATGACAGCTAAATATTTAGATAAGTATGCACAAGCGACCCCTCTCACCGGGGTATGACTACTCCCTCTACCCCTACCCGAAGGGCGGTGAGTGATAGAATATTAAACTTTTACCAATGCCGCTTATGCTAATGAAGATTATCATCATTAACTATTGTACGCGACCCGTCAAAAGTGACGACTATTTAGATAGGTATGCACACACGTGCAGGCATCCCCCTCTCACCTGGGTATGACTACTTTCTCCTCCCTACCGGAGGAGTGGGGAGAGACTGAGTAGCTATACGTCTGGCAATACCGCTGAGCATGATCGGAAAAGAAAATATCATATATATATATATATATATATATATATCATATATATATATATATATATGCATGTGTATATAAACTTATATATTTATAGCCAGACGCATGCTCTTTATTACATATTGGAGATTTTCATAATCATACTTATGTTTGTATATAGCCTTATATAGTAACTGTGGCCGTCCCATTAACTTTTACAGCTACATAAGGAAATATTTTAGAAGATGGAATTATTTCTCTTTCATTTCCAGATATTGGATATATTCGTTTGAATAAAGCATTTGTCTAAGAAAATTCATCAAGAAAGGAAATACAAAGAAAAACTTATTTAAAAATACTTTATTTAGTCTCAAGAACCTTTCAATGAAACTTAAGTATGATACAAAAACTGAAAAAAAAAATTTCAACCTAATTGTTCCTATTATGGGAAATTTTTCTATATTTTAACCCTGGTCCAACTTTTTTCCTCTTAATTGGTCCAGTCTCCAGATGTGTTTTCCCTGTTTTGATTATCTCTCCCATTAATACTGGCTTTGTGTGTCTTTTCTTAATCTTCCGCTTCTTCAATGCTCTTGCTTATGTCACTTTTATTCCTTGTGCTTTTAGTACCTCGGGTCTTTTTGAGCTTAGCGAAGCATCTCTTAATTCCGCGGGCAAGAAGGAAAACCAGCAGGAAGCCGATCAGTGGGAGAGGAACTTGCATTGTTATACTTTCCGGCAAATGACTTGATGCGGATGTCTTGGAGTTTCCATTGGGGAGACAGCCCCGGCTCCATGTTCAGAGTCGTTGCGGCTTCACGCATCTTCCAGAGTTCGAAATAGGGAATATCCTGCTTTCCATCGTCGTTGCCAAGATCTGCGTCATATGGAAGATTCCCGAAAATCGTTCCTGACCAGTCATCCTGTTTGCGCTAAAGACATTCGAGGACTTCCAACAGCCGTTCTTTGCTGGATACCAAAGAATCCTGAAGCTTCCTTTGAGTCCGCATTGAGATGAAGACCAAACTGGCGACAAGAGCGAGGAGAATTGTTTGAAGGTCCATGGCGAGAGTGCAGTGGATGTGGTGCGGGTTGACCGGCGCCTTTTTATTCACGGCTAAATCTTTTTTCCTAAGCAAAATATATGTAAGATTAAAACAAAAGAAATTTGATTTTAGAAATATTAAAATGGCAAACGACACGAAATTTTGATTTTTTTTTTCGGGAGAAATGTGAAGTTCCTTTTGAGGTCTTTGGAAAAACGTGTGACACAAGATGGTCGATTAAATGGATGAAAGTCTTCAAGATAAGTTGATGAGAATTTTTCCTTTTTCATTATTGAGAGAGAGAGAGAGAGAGAGAGAGAGAGAGAGAGAGAGAGAGAGAGAGAGAGAGAGAGAGAGAGAGAGAGAAACTTCCACACACAAATGTCTGAATGAGATCGAGAGAGAGAGAGTAGTGAAAGTGCAAAGAGTAGATGACTTTCAGAATGAAAGTAAGAGACTTGAGACAATTGAATAAGACTATTGAAAAAGCGAGAGAGTGGGGGACTTTGAATGAGCAATGAAACAAAAATGTTGTGGTATATTTCTTGATAAAAGTACAAAAATTACTTTCCAATTATTTAATAATGTAATATGCATGCTACTTTCCATTACACGATTGGAAATATAATTGAATGTTATCTAAAACCTTCGTAATCTTCATCATCAAAATAGAAATGTAAATAAATTCTCAAAAATCTTGACCTGTCCTTTACAATCCTCTAGGTCAAGATGACCAATGGGATAGAGGTGCGATTCGTTACATTGCTTAACTGATTAAATGAAATGAAAAAAGAAAAAAATCTTGAAAAGTCCTCCGAAGAGGCCTCCATCTTCGGCCTCTGGATTTAGACACGCAATATCACACCTTTTTAATTAAGTCTACGTCTTTTTTTTCCCGGATCCAGATGGATAATTCTGGTAGAACATTATGGACCAGTCATGTTGCTTCTCGGCTTCCAGCGCTTCCAAACCCTTTACCTTTTCTGGCCGGTGGAATTGCGTTTCAGGACGCGCATATGCATAAAGATGAAAATCAAACTGCTCGTGGTAGCTGGGGAAATTGCTGTTGAATCCATGGCTGAAGTGCGTTGGATGTATAGAGCGAACTAATCGTCGCCTTTTATAGATACTTATTTTTTTCAGGAGAAAACTGGAAAAAAATAATACCTTTGCAAGGGATGATTTTACTTCTGAGAGAGAGAGAGAGAGAGAGAGAGAGAGAGAGAGAGAGAGAGAGAGAGATTAGGTTGAGATATGATACGGACTTCCAGTAGAGATAACGCGGGCCCTAGAAATATGGGTGTAAATCTGGAATTTTTAAAGCATTCATTTCAAACAGAGAGCTTTAGTGGCTGCCTGGAACGGTCTCATTGGAATCAATGTACTTTTTCTTTAATTCATCTTGCGTCTTCATCTAGTAGATGTAACTTGTAATAAAAACCTTTTAAGACCCAATAAATCTGAATGTGAATTTATTCTTCTAAATGAAATATTACCTTCTTGTTACCTCCGCCAAGGATGTATTTTTACTTACGTTTGTTTATTCATTTATCTGTTTGGTTGTCTGTTAGCAGGATTGCTCCTAAACTTCTTGCCCGATTCCCTACAAATTTTAGCAACTGATAGGTATTATGCTCCGGAAGAACGCAGTCATTTTTGCAAGTAATCCGGAGTAAAATTACGGGTCTGGTTATTGTTGTTAACACTCTGCAGTAGATTCATTCATGGTTAACATATGCAACTGGGAAAGCTTGGTCCGTAGACTTGAGTAAAATATTGACAATAGTAATGATCAATATTATTCATCATATAGTAATGCTTTAAGAAAAATAATTATTATGGTCTAGTTTAATAACTTCACTTGAAAGTTAACTAGTCTCAGAGTCCATGGTACCATTGAATTTTAAAATGTAAAAGAATCTATCACGTTACAATGCAGAAATGAAGAGATTACACGTGGTTGATGTATAGCGTGAAAGAATAAATAAAAAATATTCGCCGAAAAGAAGATAATGATTAAAGTTTAAATTGAGAATGTAAGATGGTGGGAAAAAACGCATCTCGGAAATTATAGATAAATCACGTCGTCTTCGAGCCGGATGTTCCCTGTGATTTATTCTCTGAGAATTCCAGATTCCTACATAAATTTGCTTCTTGTTGTCACAACAATGAATGTTATCAAGGTTGATTCCCAGAGGTGGGAGACCGGGGGCCCTGGACGGTACCCCATCTAGTACTATACAATAGATCCTTCGAAATCAGGATGCCAGAACGCTCAAAATCCATCAATCAATCAATCAATATTGGGAAGAATACATTCAGACTTATCTGCATTACAAAATATATCCTCTTTCACCGTGCGTAGCTGTTTGATTTTTTAAACTTTATATTGCTTATATTTTCATCTCCATTTTAAGAATCTATGGCGTTAATATATTAGATATTAAGTGTTCCCCAGTCATCTCGTTAAACTACTGTAGATAATAGCAATAACAATAATGAAGATTATAGAATTACACGGTCTTTAACGTTAACAGCGGGGAACGCAAAGAGCCTAATTTTAAAGAAAGTTCAACTTTGTAGTCTGCCGAAGGAATAAGAATGCAATCAATCTTCTGATACCGCTTGCTAACAAAGATTGCCTGATGAAGAATGTTGCAAGGGATGAATGTGAGGTGTTACACACAGTGTTCCACTTGGATATATGATATTCAAGTTTGAATGTACATTTGGACACAGGAGTCCCCGGTGCACCTAGCTCTGAAGAAAAGCACCCAGCTTCACCCCTACAGCGCGGCGAGTTCATGTGTATGTGTTTGTTACTCACCGCGAAGTAAGGGTGTGACAAGGTTCACTTCTTCGGAGAAAGGTGTCAAAGGTTTTCCTTATAAATTTGGAAAGGAGTGACTCTATATAAAACGTAACCATTATGAAAATATGATCTAGCTTAGGAGATACTATTAAAAAAAGAAAAATTCAATTGCTCTTTTTTTTCAGTGAAAGAATAACTTTATCATATCAGGTTGACGTGTTGGGTCATATAATGTTTTAGCTAAAGCAAAGAAATCTTTTTTGAAGAATTATGATTTATTTATAGTTTATACGGATGTTTTTATCTTAATCTAAAGGAAAATCATCTTTCTTTTCAGACTGCTTTGGAGAGGCCAGTAAGCACAACAATGCTGGACAAATGTATAAGGTGGGTTAAGTTATATCATTCTCTTGTTTTATTTATTTCTATTGATTCATTATTTCATCAATGTTTAAATTTGAGTGTTTTTTTCGGAAAAGTCAAAGAGTTTATTAATCCTCAAGATCCGCTTCATCTACAAAGGAATTACTATTTTCATAATGGTGGTTAATACAGTACTAATGTATAGTATAGGAGATCTACGGCAAATATTGATGAATAACTCAAGTTTCTTTTCTTTTCTCCCTGTTAAACTTTAACAAATTAGCTATATGTGTCTGTGGTAGCTTTAGCCGTGCTGGTTACTTCGTGTTCTTAACTTCCTTTTTATCTAAAGTTTTTGAACGTTTTTAAGCAAAGCCACTAAATAGGTATATTGAAAAGGTATCCAACTTTCCCTACTTAGCTGTTGGTTTTTGGAAAGACCTTGGAGCCTGTAATGCCGTTCTTACAATTTCCAATGCTGTACAGAAATGCCTTGATTGCAGTTAGGAACTTGGTC
The DNA here is from genome assembly GCF_036898095.1 of Palaemon carinicauda. Taxonomy (NCBI): domain Eukaryota; kingdom Metazoa; phylum Arthropoda; class Malacostraca; order Decapoda; family Palaemonidae; genus Palaemon; species Palaemon carinicauda. Next base: position 96,566,414 of record NC_090752.1, on the reverse strand, counting down.
TGATTGGCCTTGGTTTTAGTGCTGCCTTTGTTACTCTTTGTTTTCAAACTTTAAGAAATGGGAATATTTGGTTCTTAACATCATTATTGAATTTTTATGTAAAAGACTTCAAAGAGTAGTTGATGATTGGCACCATATTGACCATGGGAATATCTGCTGTTCTCCAGGGTACATAGTACTAGTACTGGTATGGCGTTAATTCTATGTCTTTCTTTTTCCAAGAAAAGGCACAATGCTACAAAGTATTCCAGCTGTGACTAAATTGTGAAATTATCTTCCTAATCTTGGTTGAATCGGTGGAACTTCTTTCACGTGGTTTTTTTTGAGCAGGTTGACATAAGGCTCTTTTTATAGTTTGCATATGACATTTATGTTAGCTATGTTACTGATTTTAAAATATATATTTCTTATTCAAATATAAAATTATAGTTTATTTCGCTATTTCCTTTCCTCACTGAGCTGCACTCCCTGTAAGAGTGTGTGGACTTGTAGCATCCTGCTTTTCCAACTAGGGGTGTAGCTTAGCTAGTAATATATATATATATATATATATATATATATATATATATATATATATATATATACATATATATATATATATATATATATATATATATACATATATATATATATATATATATATATATACATATATATATATATATATATATATATATATATATATATATATATGTATATATATATGATATCATTAGTGTTGATTATGCAAAATCCTTCACTTTTTTTTTTTTTTTTACAATAAGAGGAAGTGTAACGGCAAGATTGACTTGCATTCTATCAGTATCCAAGATACCTTCTTGCACAAATTAGCATTTTTAGTTGCACAAGATCTCTTCAAGACAGTTACTCAAGTTAGATTTGATATTTATAGTTTCATAAGTTTAAAATTGATTGTTGCAAATGTTCAATTTGAGATTTTTAGTTGCACGAAATAAATTTGTTTTATTTCAGTGTCGTTTCTTCTCTTTTCTGTGTATCGTTAATGTTCACTGCCAAGCATTGGGATTTTTTTTTTTGTCTCTGTTTTCCCGACTCTTATAGCCTTTCTTCCTTTAGAGAAACGATATGAAGCTCTCTCCTTGGTTAAGCCCCCACGCATCTTCCATCCTACCTTTTTTTCCACCGAGGTTGATCCAGAATACGACAATAAGTTGCCCTGTCCCATTGTGTGAATGAAATTATTCCAGGGAAGAGCATGGAATGGAATTTGTAAAATTCATGATTCCAAGTAATATCCTGGAATGCTGTGATGTATCAAGTTGAAAAATCTGTTTCCGAGAGAGAGAGAGAGAGAGAGAGAGAGAGAGAGAGAGAGAGAGAGAGAGAGAGAGATCTTTCTTTTTTCCTTCCTTTTCGGAAAGAGAGCGAGAGAGCTTTCAGGAAGAAAAAATATGAAAGCAAATAGTATTGGAAAAGAATATCGGCTCAGCCTGAGGCCTCTCACAGTTGCAGATTCCTTTCGATCCTAAAGGGACGGGACATACTTCCTCTGCCTTTGGACTTGGGATCACTTAATATGCCTTTGGACTTACGACCACTTCATTTGCCTTCGGACTTACGGTCACCCCCTGTCATCGGACACTTACGACCACCTACTCTGAATTCGACTTACAACTCCCAAAGTCACCGGGCTGTAGTAAGGACGACGACAGTTTCGGGATCCGGTAGAAATGGACCATAAGGATCCAGGTAAAAGTGGTGACGAGGTGCGGACGTCTAAGCCGAAGAATAACCTCGTTATTTATGCAGGGTGTCGCTCCCGAAAGATCACCTCTGATGTGGGAAAAGAAGAAAAAAGAATCTCCCATATATAATAGAGAGGAAGTTTCTGTCTCTATATATGTGCAGTATATAAGTGTTCACACACACACACACACACACACATATATATATATATATATATATATATATATATATATATATATATATATATATTATATATATATATATATATGTATATATATATGTGTGTGTGTGTATATATAACATATATGTGTGTGTATGTATGTATGTATGTATGTATATCCGGTCATGCTCAGCGGCATTGCTAGACTTATAACTACTGGGTCTCTTCCCGTCCCTCTGATAAGGGGAGGCAATGTAGGTGAGAGGGTGTGGGAAGGGTTGAATCTGTGTGTACATGTGCAGGGAGATCTATCTAAATATATAGTCGTCAATTTTGACTGGTTGCATACACTATCTATTTGTATGCGTATCTGTACATTTATTCCAATTTCTAAAGGCACTATATATTAATATTGGAAAATTTACAGAGTTGAGGTTCTTGCCTAAAAAGGATGAAAACCATACCATTTCAGTTTCCTTTAGTGGTTGATACAAATAAAAAATAATTAAATAAATTCTTCAAATGTCTCTTTTTATTATTGAAAACATAGAATAAATGAACGATATTGAATGGCAAAATTTGACATAGAATTTTCATATGGGTTATTTTCACCTATCAATAACCCCTGACAGTGGAATAGACTCTATACTCAAGTAATGAACAATGTTGAATCCAAAATTAAACATTACTGGCAACGAACAATGTGAAATGGATGAGGCAAAATCACAGATTCCGAGTATTTTATTTCTCCGGAGAAAATTCAGTAGTTTTTTAATCCTTTGTTTTGACAAGAGATCAGGTTACTTAGTGCTTCCATTGGTTAATTTACTAATTAGTTTAGTTAGATGTTAATTTCATCTGCATATAAAGCTAGAGAGAGAGAGAGAGAGAGAGAGAGAGAGAGAGAGAGAGAGAGAGAGAGAGAGAGAGAGAGAGAGAGAGTTGTATCTGATTAAATGCTGCAGGTTAATTATACTTAACCAATGAACTTCTCGCAGTGATAATACAATAAAGATGAATGTTTATCTTTTGGTGATTTAGCATGAATTGAAACGCTTACTATATATATATATATATATATATATATATATATATATATATATATATATATATATATATATATATATATATATATACACAACAACAACAAATACAGCCATTTCTAATCCACTGCAGGACAAAGGCCTCAGAAATTTCCTTATTCATATCTGGGGTTTGGCCAGTTCTCATCACCACGCTGGCCCACAGCAAACCAACTTAGTATAAGTGACCCTGACTAGTACAGGTTTGCTGATCATGGCGATACACAATTTCTTTTTCTTAATGTTATTAGAATAGCCTATACTTAGTTTGCTCTCGTATCCATGTTCATTTTTTTGTCTCTTATTTTTGTTCTCAATATCAATCTTTCCTTAGCTCTCTTAGATGTAACTAGCTTATGTTCTAACGCCTTAGTTAGGCTCCCAGTTGCTGATGCATAAGTCAAAACTGGTAGGCCCCTCTCATTAGATAGTTTTCTTTTTAGAGAAAGTGGAATTTTACTTTTCATAATCTCATTTTGTTTTCCAAAAACTCTTCATCCTATGCTTATCCTCTTAATTTCAGTCTCGTGTCTTTGAAAACCATTACTGTCTGTCCTTATGACGTATATTCATTAACAATTTCTAAAGGTTCGTTCATAATTCATTTGTTGGCTCTTTGCATTATATTTGAGCATGAATATGGCGACCAAACCACCCACCTTTTGCCATTAGGAGCGAGTAGGTGAGTGATACAACACTTAGATCTCTTTGGTAGGTCGTAGATTGCTCCCGGCCTACCATCTACCAGTCCATAGCTGTGTAAGGATGCCAGAGTCCTGGAGAGATGTTGAAGGGAAAACTGTTTTACTCACATTTCCAACACAAATTCCATTTGTACCTGGTAGTTCGTCAACTCCATGAATTTAACAACCTCATCACGATAGACTTCTGAAGTGAATTTCTCCAAACGGAAATGAAAACTCCAAATTTATCAATCAATCCAAAGGGAAATCGCGTGTTGTTAGTCGATAGATGTGCCAATTAGGTGTGGTCAGTACTTAGGTGGATAACAACCAAGATAATTCCATCAATAATACTTGAAAATTACAAATGTAACTCCCTTTCGATACCATCCTTTCTGAAGGAAAAAGAACGTACGGTATTGTATATACATACATTATCTATCTATCTATCTATCTATCTATATATATATATATTATATATATATATATATATATATGTATATATATATATATATATATATGTATATATATATATATATAATGTGTGTTTTTTATAGAGAGAGAGAGAGAGAGAGAGAGAGAGAGAGAGAGAGAGAGAGAGAGAGAGAGAGAGAGAGATGGAAACAATTAGCTAGACAATTAAGGAGATATATAATGAACGTCTCTACTGAGGTTTTCCGTCTATGTCCTGAAGATTCCCCTCCCCCTCGGTGGGTCCTAATCATATTCTCTAAAAGCTGACGGTAATTACGTCCAAGACCATTAAGAGCCAATGCAATTGCAGTAAACAAGACTTGATTGACTTTTGGTTAATTGCATTCCTCATTCCAACACTGGAAGGTAATGTTACATTCTCTATGTAATTAAGCAACGAAAGAGTTAGCTGGTAAAGGCGACAAAGATTGACAAAGGGGACAAATACTAGCATCTGCCATCTTATTGTGGTTTCTATAAAAACGGTTGTAGAGGAGATCAATTGCATAGCCTCCAACGCCCGAGTGAGGAAGTTTAAGAAAACTCATACACCTTTTAGTTTATAAGGTGTTGGGGCTGGTGTTTTCTTGCTAGATAGAGGGCTGGGGTTTTCTTGCTAGATAAAGGGGTGGGTTTTTTTTTGCTAGATAAAGGGGTGGGGTTTTATTGCCGGCAAATAAAGGGGAGAGGATTTTATTGTCCAAATAAACGGTTTGGGGTTTCTTTTAATGAAGTAAAGGAGTGGGAATTTTCTTGTCGTCAAATGAAAGTGAAGAGACACTCTTGTCACACAAATTGTGGGAAGTCTTTGTCAGGACAAAGATTTTTTTTCATCAGAAAAAGGGATAGGGTTTTCATGCCAGATTTTTTTTTTTTTTTTTTTTTTTTTGTCGTTGACAGATAAGGAGGTGGGTTTTCTTGTTGTTAGATGAAGGGATGTGGTTTTCTTGTCAACAGATAAAGGAGTGAGGTTTTCATGTCAGACAAGGTTAAGAGTTCTTTTTCAGATAGAGGGTGGGGTTTCCTTGTCAGACAAAGTCGTGGTGGTTTCTTGTCGTCAGATAAAGGGGTGGGGTTTACTGGTCGACGTATAAAGGGGTGGTGTTTTCTTGTCAGACAAAGTGATGGTGGTTTCTTGTCGTCCGATAAAGGGGTGGGATTTTCGTGGCAGACAAGTAGTGGGGTTTTCTTGTCTGATAAAGGGGTGGTGGTTTTCAGTGTACTTCAATACTAAAGTTTCTTTTTAGCCGAGTCACTTGGACTCCTTTTTTCAGCCTTCAACTTTCCGGTGTTACCGCTTCTTTCTCGCATCCGCAACCCCAGCACCTGCCAGTTTGGCTGAAATAACTATCGCTTAAGAGACAACTCATCAATAAATCGAAAAAGTCTGGACTCGTATACAAGTTATAACTCATTAAATGGCCTCTCTAAGGATTCGATTACATCTTGTAAGTGTGATAGATGTTATGAAGCAAGATTCTAGTGGTAAGATTCTTAGGTAAAAGATTAAATATCAAATATTTAATTTAGCATGCTTAGGAAAATGTAATTATTACAGCAGTTTGAAATAGTTTTTTTTTTAATGTTACGCTTGTTTCTCTTTCAACGTCTTTATAGGTATAATATTAGTTATACTTAAGACGTGTTTATAACTGCACAACTCATAGGCAATAGGTTAGCCAGGGCACCAGCCACCCGTTAAGATACTACTGCTTGAAAGTTATTGCGTCCTTTGACTGGCCAGGCAGTACTACATTTGATCCTTCTCTCTGGTTATTATTATTATTATTATTATTATTATTATTACTTGCTAAGCTACAACCCCAGTTGCAAAAGCATCTAGCAGGATACTATAAGCCATGGGGCTCCAACACTGAAAATAACCCAGTGAGGGAAGGAAACATGGAAGAATAAAATATTTTAAGAACAGTAACAACAAATTCTCCAATACAAATTATGAAAAAAAATTAAGAAATCAAGAGGAAGAGAAATAAGATAGAATAGTATGATGGAGTGTACCCTCAAGCAAGAGAACTTTCCTTTTGCCAACACATATACGAAATAGTCAAGCCTATTCCTTACATTTTCTCCTCTGTCCTCATACATTTGATAACACTGAGATTACCAAACAATTCTTCCTCGTTCAAGGGGTTAAATACTGCAATATAATTAATTGTTCAGTGGGCACTTCTTCTTGGTAAGGCTAGAAGAGACTCTTTAGGTATGGTAAGCAGCTCTTCTAGGAGAAGGACACTCCAAAATTAAACCATTGTTCTCTGGTCTTGGGTAGTGTGACGTATCATAGTCTCTGTAGCATGGTCTTTCACTGTCTTGGGGTAGAGGTCTCTTTCTTGACGGGACACTCGAGCTCATTATTCTATCTTATTCCTCTTCCTCTTGTATTTTTAAAGTTTCCATAGTTTATATGTTTAAGGTTTGTTTTGTTTTGATATTGTTGCTGTTCTTAAAATATTTTATTTTTATTATTACTAATAATTCCCTAATTTCCTTTCCTCATTGGGCTATTTTCCCTGTTGGGACCCTTGGGCTTATAGTATTCTGCTTTTCCAACTAGGGTTATAGCTTAGCAAGTAACAATGATAATGATAATTGTAATGGTATGCCTGTTAGTACGACGCCGTTCTTCGCCATAGCCCCAGTTCGGACAGAAAAATGCGATAGAACTAGAATCGATATATTGCAGTAATCGGATGAGGCTCCGAAAAGCTAATGATTAGATTAACAGAATTCCGGAGAAGAACTGCCATATAAAGAAAAAAAAAAACGGGTCTTGTAGAAAGATATGGTGTCATGAACATGATTCATAATAGGCCAACAAATACACAATCAGGATTTTATCGGAGTTATGCAGGGTTCCCTATTTTCTTTCCTATGGCAGTTGAGGACAAAGGAATAACAATAACAATGTCTTTACATGATTGCGTGCGAAGGCAAGACGTATTAAAAGTAGTGAGACGGGAATAGTGACATTATTGATGTTGCGCAACAATAGATATGGAAGTACTGGTCGCATTGTCATTCAGAGAAAGACAATCCAAGTAATGGAAGGCTTACCTTATTTCCTTTATGTACTGGCATGTTTTCTTTCTCTTCTTTTCCAAGACTGAAATCGTATGATAGAGGAAGCTTCAGTTCATGTATGGAAGATTATTAAAAAATCAAAATGTCTCTGGGTGGCCGATTTAAGGTATATTTAAATATGAATTTTTTTTTGTGTTTCGTGTATTGCTGTACGAGAAGTATTCGATGTTTTGTTAAAGGTTCTGGGATTTGATTAAAGCATGTAACGACGACATCAGTAACGTGAATAGTGAGTACCTAATGAAAAATAAAAAAGCTGCACATTTGTTATTTCATGTACTACAGTTGTAGGATTATTTTATCTTGTGTATTGTATTACGTTATAAGAACACCGAAATAAATGTAATTTCTCCATTAATACTGATAAAGATTAGAGTTATTTTCTGATAGCGAATTGTTTAAGAAAAAGTTAAGGTAATTTAGCTATTCAGTGATTTTTTTAAGTGTTCAATAAGACAGAAAATCACGCAGAAAATCTTCAAATGAAACTTAAATTAAGTTTGGATATAGATTAGGTATTAATGATATTATGCAAATGAATGGAAGCTCGCCTTATCTCTATAGGATACATATCTTGAATGTTATTGACAGACTTTGGCTATTAAATGTCTTTTTTTTTTTTCTTTTGCAAGCTGTTATTGTTTAGAAGTTGTCGAATTCGGTTTAGTTCGGCGTGTATAAGTATGTCCTTCCAGGATGCTCTGTGTCTGAAAGCTCTTTTGACATATGCACATTCTACGGACTGTATGTATGCTTCGGGGAATTCACAACTCTCGTTTAATCAAGATCTACGTATATTCTTATGTTGGTTGATTTTCTGTTTATCATTGGGTGGAACTAGTCATCCTGTAGTTTAGCTAGGCTAGGACATCGAGGAAAGGCATGGTGTTCTGTTGACTGTTCCTGTGAAAAGTTGATCAAGGAAGTTCTCCTGAAATTGTCTGCTAATCATTCTTCTGTTACTAGTGTACGTGACCCGTCAAAAATGACCGCTAAATATATAGATAAGATATGCACACGTACCCATCTCTCGCCTGGGTATGACTACATATCATCCCCCTACCCGAGGGATGGGGAGAGCTGAGCGTGACCAGAAATTGTATATATATATATATATATATATATATATATATATATATATATATATATATATATATATATACACTATACAGGTATGTACTCGTATAGCCAAACACTTGGTCTTTATTATATAGGGAAGGTCATTGTTTCAGTTGTGATGAATATATCATCGATATAGGGTCCATAGATTTTTGTCTTTTTGTTTTTTCTGGAGGTCTTCAATTATTACAACATAAATATTTGCAAATAGGGATCCAAGAGGAGATCCTATTTTCCGAAATAATTATCCATAGAGAGAGTGAGGAATGGAGCTTCCACAGTACTGGACTTCAACATCCGTTTTAGGATATCCTCAAATGGAGCTCTTCAGTTTGTGATTTTTATATCTTTATTTTAATTTATGATTTATTATCTGGGGTACTTGGCCGCGGTTTGAGGAATGGGAGGGTTGCTGAATAAGGGAAGAAAAGTGAACATAAAATACTTTTAAAAATTTCGTTTATCAATGTTCCAAACAGAGAAAACTTCTTAATTAACCGAATATACTCCATAGAAAGCTTAGTTTAATATTTACTTTAAAATTCAATGTCCTTTTTCATGCTTCCATGCAAACATCCTGCATTCCAGGAGAGAAAGCAAGAAAGCAATTTATAGAATCAGAGGTAATAACATTCATGGGTAATATTTCATTTCGGGTTACGAAAAGTGAGGATTATGGGCTAATTTCTCTCTTCCCCTTTGCCATTCTAGGAAATTCAATGCTTGTTTGCATTAAAGGCACGGGTCAAAATTAGTTTCCTCGAATCTGAGAACCTGATGTCGAAAATATTATCTGTGGTAAAAACGTTAGAAGTTATTGCCTTTAACGAAAATGTGCATGTGTGTATATATATATATATATATATATATATATATATATATATATATATATATATATATGTATGTACGTATGTGTGTGTTTATTATGTATTAGAAAATTAAAGTTCTCTATTATTATTATTATTATTATTATTATTATTATTATTAATTGCTAAGCTACAACCCTATTTGGAAAAGCAGGATGCTATAAAACCAAAGGACTCTAACAGGGAAAATAGCCTAGTGAGGAAAGGAAACAATGAAGAATTAGATAATTTAAGCACAGTAACATTAAAATGAGTATCTCCTATATAAACTATAAAAACTTTAACAAAGCAAGAGGAAGAGAAATAATATAGAATAGTGTGCCCGAGTGTACCCTCAAGCAAGAGAACTCTAACCCAAGACAGTGGAAGACAATGGTACAGAGGTCATGTCACTAGAGAACAATGATTTGATTTTGGAGTGTCCTTCTCCTAGAAGAGCTGCTTACCATAGCTAAAGAGTCTCTTATACCCTTGCCAAGAGGAAAGTGGCCACTGAACAATTACAGTGCAGTAATCCCTTGGGTGAAGAAGAATTGTTCGATAATCTCAATATTGTTAGGTGTATAAGGAGAGAGGAGAATATGTAAAGAATAGGCCAGACTATTCGGTGTGTGTGTAGGCAAAGGGAAAATGAACCATAATAGTACAGCGGCATAGCAGACCAATTGTTCAAATTGGTCTAAAAGCACCAAAATTGGCACACATGTAGATTAATATAGTCTAAACATTTTTGGATATGGAGGCATTCAAGATTAGCCCTTAGGAAGATATGGCGGCCATTGTTCAAAATGGCCGCCATTTAACATTAGCGTCATTACATAGACTTCATTATGTGTCGTTAGTTTGGTGCTAGATGGGCCAAAATTCCCTTTTTTTACATCAGAATTAACATCAATAAATGTTTAACAGATATTTAGATGAATCTTCTCAAAAATGGCCCCCAAACTGGCCGCCATTTTGTGGAAAAAGTGGACATTTGATGAAGATTTCAATACTCAATGACATAATACCTCTAATAACCAGTACCTGATTTCAGGAACACACTTTAATTGCTCAAGTTGCTTTTTTATTTCAAATTGCTGGCAAAATTGCTAGTCAAAATAATACACAGAGTACGGGAAGTTTACAGTATGGTCAGATTGTAGTTATATAGTCGACCAAAAGCCCAGTCTCTAGGCACAGTACTTGTGTAATCCTGCAGTACATACATGTAATACAATAACGTAGATTTTGCCACACTATGTTAATTATGATTCCGAACTTTTCAAATCTGGTCACCAGAATTATGAATGTCTACAGATCATAATGTTGGTTAGCAAGTTTTCTGTCCCAATCTACTGGCATTCGCCTTCACAGAAACATAGACCAGTGCATTGCAGTGAAGCGTTCTTGCACTTGCAGCGGTTTTTGCAGCCTTTCTTGCATCCGCAAGACACCAGCTCATAGCAGGCCTTGGATGCCTCAGGGAGTGTGGTCCAGAGTGGTGTGTAGAGAGAAGGATTCAATGTAGTACTGTCTGGCCAGTCAAAGGACCCCCTAACTCTCTAGCGGTAGTATCTCAACATATTTATATATATAGCCTGACACTTTTTCTTTATTATATAAGGGAGATTAGTAACAAAAAACGTATATTATGGTTAAGTTATGTGTTAAGAATTGAGGGATGATTAAATATTCAAAGGAGGGGGAAAGTATTGTAATTCTAACAGGCAGTTAATTCTAATAGCCAGGCCTTCTCCATCATGAGGCTCAATACTACACAGTACTCTAGAAGTTTTATTCCAGCTGTTACCAAGTTGTGGAATGATCTTCCTAATCGGGTAGTTGAATCAGTAGAACTTCAAAAGTTCAAAATTGGAGCCAATGTTTTTTTTTTGTTGACCAGGCGGACATGAGTCTTTTTATAGTTTATATATGACATATTTGTTTTTGACGTTGTTAATAGTTTATATATATTATGACATATCTGTTTTGACGTTGTTACTTTTTTTTTTAGAATGATTTATTGTTAATTTGTTCTCTTCATTTATTTTTTTACATATTTCCTTTCCTCACTGGGCTATTTTTCCCTATTGGAGCCCCTGGGCTTATAGCATCTTGCTTTTCCAACTAGGGTTGTAGCTTGGATAATAATAATAATAATAAGAGGTTTGGAGTAAAGGGTCAGAGGGAAAATTTAAAGAAAGAGACTGAACAGAGAGAGAAGGAAAATTCTAAGGTGGGATATATACTGTAAGTTGTAGAAGATCGAGGATTTATTTTCGTGCCTACTGAAATCTTGTATGTAGACTATATATTCAAATCACGAATTCTCACTGGCTTGGAAGAAGAAGAAGAACCGGCGGACCGGTGTGTTGCTGTTCGAAGACTTCCTAGTAAAACGCCCTTTTTAATAGGATAATTCAGTAATAACATAATGTTACTTAGTAGTGAAGGTGCATGAAGATGTAGCGAATTGTCTGTACTAACAGTGACACTTCATAAGAAAACTGTTTTCAATTTATTGACGAAATTCGAAAATAAGTGTTCAAACGAGGACCTACCAGTGGAAGTATGGCCTGGGGCTATTGTTGCCCCAGGCAGAAATTGGTGCTCGCCTTGCGCTGAATATCCTCTCGACACTACTGTGTTATGGTTTAACAGTAAGTTTCATTAATTTTCGTGTTTGAGACAGAGACTCACATAAACAATACTCGTAATGGCAGCTCCATTTTCTTGGAGTGATGGTAGGGGGGTTAGTGGAAGGTTTGTTGCTGAAACTCCCATCAAGCGAAAGAATACTATAGCAATAGTTAGCCTTGATGGTTTCATTGACTTTTTATGTATGGAGAAGATACTCAGTGATGTCATGAAATTAGACGATGATGAACTATATGGAATTCAAGCTATTTCTCGACAGAAATATAACGTTAAGTTCAAGCGTGAATCTACCTTTACAAGAATTTTTTCGGGATATGAAAATGAGGAGTTAACCATCGACGAAGGTAAATTGAGGGTAAAAGTGTGTAACGTATCAGGTTCGAAGATTTATGTAAGTGTAAGAAATGTTCCATTTGAAATGAGTGATGAAGAGGTGGCTTTAATATTAAGTAAATATGGCGAGGTATTTGGTGTGAGGCAAAGTAAATGCTCGGGAAATAGGTATAAACATGTTTTAAATGGTCTTAGGACTGTAATGATGATTAAGAAAAAAGACATTCCTTCAAGTTTGTACTATAAGGGTCAATATTTATCTTTGTGGCACAATGGACAAACACAAACGTGTCGAAGGTGTGGAATGAGTAGCCATTTTGCAGCGGAATGTTCCACTCCATACTTAGAGAGAACTAATATTTTCAGTAACAATGATTTTCCTGAGTTACCTAGGCGAGGAGGGGGAGGAATGGGGAAGGGGGTTCAAGAAATGAGTCGACACAATCTTAATAATGAGAGTATAAATGCTGTTCCATTAGAAGAGAGCTTTATTAAGAAAAACGAAGGTGTTAGTAAACTTATTGTGCAAGAAGCTGAGTCATCAATCACTAGACTGCAAGTGGAAGCTGAAATACATCAAAGTTCTACCCAAGATGAGGAAATCGTCATACCGTATGAAGGACTGGAAAACACTAGTGGAAATAGAGAGATCCGTACTGACGTTTTTCTGAAAAACGGTACAAAGTCAGATAAGGTAAATGAAATACATTCAGGGGAAAAGCAGGACGGTGTAATTCGGGTAAGCCAGGCAATAGAAGATTGCCAAGATACAACTGAAAATAGGACGGCAAGAATAGGACACGAAATCAGCGAGGTCGAAGATGATAGTGTAATTAAAGTTATAGAAAACGAATTAGGACAGGATGATGAATACCAAGAAATAATGGAAGCGAATGCAGAACAAAATACTCAAGATGATGATGACAATGACCACATGAAATTATCTATAGATAGTGAGGATGTTACGGAGAAGACATCCTGGAAAGAAATAATTGGTGTGCATGAGTTGTTAATGGTCGACCGTATAACAAGCGAAGGAGGAGCGGTAAGTGGGTGTTTTGATGAAAAGCCACCTACTGCTATCTGCTCAGATCTGAACCATGAATCACCGTGTGAAGGTAATCAAGAAGGATTCAGTGGAGAGATTCAGAAGGAAAGGGGCAAAGATTATGGGAAAAAGAGTGGAAGAAAAGGGCAAAGTTCAACAGTCGTTGGGCATAAGGGCTCAACGCTGAAGAGAAGAATAGACTCTTTAAGCAGCGAAGTAGAGACGTCAGGTAACAAACTGTTGCAAGTTAAGAAAAAGTGAGACCTACTGACTAATCACAATGTATATTAATCTAATAACTATAAATGTAAATGGTCTGAATGACACTAGGAAACAATATATTGTAAAATCCTATTTAATTCAACATAGAGTTGATATTGCTCTCATTCAGGAGCACAATGTGAAAATGCAGAAAGATTTGTATGTTCTCTGCGATTATTTTGATGTATTCTTTAATGGTTCTTTATGTTTTAAAGGTGGTACATTGATTTTTGTTCGGAAAAACTCTGGAATAAAGGTAGACAGGTGTGAATTGCACTGGAATGATAGAATTAAAAGTTTAAGTTTATCTAGTTCAAATATTAAATTTCAAGTAATCAATATATATGGTCAATCTGGTAGTAATGTTAAACGGGAACGAGATGACCTAATAGGTACCGAACTTCTCTATTACATGAAGGGAAATCTCGACAACATTATAATTGGCGGTGACTGGAATTGTGTGGTTATTGACCGTGATTGTACTAATCCAAATCCCCACAATAAATCAATAGCTTTGAAAAACTTGGTTAGAAACATTGGCCTAAAAGATGCATGGTTCTTATTAAATAATTCTGTTGAATTTACTTTTATTAGGGGTAATTATGGTGCCAGACTTGATAGATTCTACGTCGCTAGATTATATGAGAGAATACAAAATGTAGAGTGTGTCCATGTTTCCTTTTCTGATCACGCAGCCATAAAAATGCGATTAAACATAAATCCCAGTATTAAGGTTGGAGTACCATTTTGGAAGATGAATTCATCACTATTGAAAGATGAAAAAATAAAGTCTCAGTTTAAGGATTTTTGGGTCGGTCTTGTTAGGAATATTAATAAATTTCCGAACATTAGTTTATGGTGGGAGGAATACGCCAAAGTAAATATAGCAAAGTTTTTCCAAAGGTGTGGTAAGATGAAAAAATATGAACGATTTGGACTGATTAATTATTTTGAAAGTAGACTAAAACATGAATGTTCCAAAATGGATGGTTTTGATAAGGGTAAAATTGATTATCTAAAGAATCAAATTACAGAGTTGAAAATGGTGGAAGTAGAAGGCATCAGGTTAAGAGCAAAATTAGAAGAATGTAATGAAGGCGAGAAACTCTCAGCATATTTGATAAAGAAACAGAAAGAAAGAGCAATTAAGAATAAAATGGAAAATCTGTTAACGGATAATGGAGAATATTTAGATTCTACTGAAGCCATTCTACATTATGCAACAACAGAATATAGGAAATTATATCAAAAGATTGATTTAGATACCACAGAACAAGACGATTTGTTATCAAGTATAGATAAGGTGATAGATGAAAAGGATAATGATTTACTCGAAAGGGAAGTTACTTTGGAGGAGCTCTGGATAGCTACAAAATCAATGAATTTGAATCGGACTCCGGGTGTAGATGGGATACCCGCTGAGTTTTACTTATATTGTTGGGATATTATTAAGAAAGAATTTCATGAGGTTGTTAGAAATGAATTCGAGAATTTATCATTAACTAAATCCCAATCAACCGGAATAATTTCTTTAGTACACAAAAGAGAAGAGAGAGAAAGATTGAGGAACTGGAGACCTATAAGCCTTCTTTGTGTTGATTATAAAATTATTTCTAAGATTTTGAGTAACAGAATTAAAAATCTACTTGATAGAATAATTTCTCAAGGGCAATTCTGCGCCGTGCCAGATAGATCAATCGTTAATTGTAACTTGCTTGTTAGGGACATCATATATTTTGCAAATGAGAAAAATCTGGATTGTGCAATTATGTCTCTTGACTGGAATAAAGCATTCGACCGAGTGGATATAGAATTTCTACTCAAGGTGATGACAGCTTTGGTTTCGGAGATAATTTTGTTGCGCTGGTAAAGATGCTTTATACTGGTATATGTAGCAGAATGTGTATAAATCATATAATGGGTTATCCTATCAATGTTGAACGATCTGTTAGACAAGGATGTCCTCTATCAATGATCCTCTATGTTATTCACCAAGAACCTTTGTACAGACTAATTAGGAAAAGTAAAATAAAGTCAATTAAACTTCCTAGACAAGTTTCAGTTGGTGTTGTCGGATATGCTGATGACACAAACATCATAGTTAGAACAGAGAATTGTATTGTTGAAGCCGAGTCAGTAATTGTGAAATACGAAAAGGCTACAGGAGCGGTGCTAAATAGAAACAAGAAGTCCAAAATTATTGGCGTTGGTAACTTCCGAGGGAAAACCACATGGCCACTTGATTACCTGGAAGTTGTGGTTGATTCTATAAAGATTTTAGGAATTGTTTATTCGAATGATTATGTATTAGGTTTGAATAGTACCTGGGATAATATAGCTAATAATGTTGAGGCATCATTAAACATGTTGAACAGTAGAATTTTAACCTTACATCAAAAAGCTATATACATTAATGCTTGTGTGTTATCAAAACTATGGTATGTATCGCATGTGTATCCTATTCCCATACAAGTGTGCAAAAGAATAAACAAAGTGGTATTTGAGTATATCTGGAATGGTCGTTATCAGCCAATAAACAATCTACGCTAAAGCTTCACAGAAGCGAAGGAGGTCTGGGTATCCAAGACTTACATGACAAAGCTTTGAGTATATTCATAAGTAGTTTCTTAAAACTGTATTTGTCGGGATCAGAACCCAATGTTTTAATGTATTACTATTGTAAACTTAGATTAGATGGAATTATAAACTGTGACTTTGAATGTAATGAATATGGATTTACTGGTAATGTATATTATAATGTGTGTATAGATAATGTAAGGAAAATTATTCGATGCAAAAATTTTCCAATAATGAATAGTAAAACAATTTATAAAGGTATTAGAAAAGGTGAAATTCCAAAAGTTGTAGAGAGTTTCCCTCCGTTTAACTGGGAAAGCATTTGGAAAAATATTAACAGTAAATTCCTTGATGTCCAGGATAGGACTGTTATTTACAAGTATATTCACCAGGCATTGCCAACAAGGAAAAAATTACATGTTATGAATTTGGCAGATTCTTCATATTGTCTAAACTGTGGGAAAGAGGACGTCCCTATTCATATGTTTTATGATTGTGATAAAACGAAGAAAGTGCTAATCTGGGTAAGGGAATTAATGAGTTATCTGTGTGATACAAAATTTAGTAGAAATATTGAGCTTATTTTCTTTGTCTTTCCCAAATTAAGTAGAATAAAAAATAACATTTGTAACATTATGTTCAGTACTTACATAGTAACATTGTGGATGCTTAGAGACCATATTTGTGACATGGAAGATGTAAATATCAGAGACAAAATTATGTCAAAGATTTTCATACGAAGATATATTTTGGAGCAGCGAAGGATGATTAATGGAGAACGATATAACAAACTTTTGGAATTAAACAGAAGTAAGATGTATCAAATATGGAATTCATTGTGAGTTAAGATGTTTGCAACCTTAATAATATTTATGTAGCATAATATAAACACTATTGTAACTGTTTCTGTACAATCTGTCTTGCTAATAAAAAAAAAAAAAAAAATTCTCACTGGCTGGAATGGACAGCCGGACGAACGGACCGTCCTGAAAGCATTCTCTCTCTCTCTCTCTCTCTCTCTCTCTCTCTCTCTCTCTCTCTCTCAGAAACCGAAGGGTCGTAGCGCTGACAATCTTTTCATCCTCGTATTGAAGAAACTGTAGGGGAGAAACTGTAGGGGATGAGTTTTCGTAAATTCATTGTAGTGTTAACAATCTTTTCTTCCTCGGGTTGTTGCGCACTTGCATTGTAACGAAGGTAATTTTGACTCTCTCTCTCTCTCTCTCTCTCTCTCTCTCTCTCTCTCTCTCTCAGAAACCGAAGGGTCGTAGCGCTGACAATCTTTTCATCCTCGTATTGAAGAAACTGTAGGGGAGAAACTGTAGGGGATGAGTTTTCGTAAATTCATTGTAGTGTTAACAATCTTTTCTTCCTCGGGTTGTTGCGCACTTGCATTGTAACGAAGGTAATTTTGACTCTCTCTCTCTCTCTCTCTCTCTCTCTCTCTCTCTCTCTCTCTCTCAGAAACCGAAGGGTCGTAGCGCTGACAATCTTTTCATCCTCGTATTGAAGAAACTGTAGGGGATGAGATTTCGTAAATTCATTGTAGTGTTAACAATCTTTTCTTCCTCGGGTTGTTGCGCACTTGCATTGTAACGAAGGTAATTTTGACTCTCTCTCTCTCTCTCTCTCTCTCTCTCTCTCTCTCTCTCTCTCTCTCTCTCTCTCTCTCTCTCTCTCTCAGAAACCGAAGGGTCGTAGCGCTGACAATCTTTTCATCCTCGTATTGAAGAAACTGTAGGGGATGAGATTTCGTAAATTCATTGTAGTGTTAACAATCTTTTCTTCCTCGGGTTGTTGCGCACTTGCATTGTAACGAAGGTAATTTTGACTCTCTCTCTCTCTCTCTCTCTCTCTCTCTCTCTCTCTCTCTCTCTCTCTCTCTCTCTCTCTCTCTCTCTCAGAAACCGAAGGGTCGTAGCGCTGACAATCTTTTCATCCTCGTATTGAAGAAACTGTAGGGGATGAGATTTCGTAAATTCATTGTAGTGTTAACAATCTTTTCTTCCTCGGGTTGTTGCGCACTTGCATTGTAACGAAGGTAATTTTGACTCTCTCTCTCTCTCTCTCTCTCTCTCTCTCTCTCTCTCTCTCAGACACAACTTGATTTGCTCAATATCATTGTCATTTCTTTTCGACGTCCCCGTGATTTTCGCTCTTCTCTTTTTAAACATCTCGAATTTCTCTCTCTGTGAGATGGTAGCTGATGTCAAAAACAGGTAGCGGATCCCGTCTTTTCATTACTGAGTTTACACCTTTTTGTTTCATCCGGAAGAAAAACAGGTTGGAAATGGGAAAAGAAAAAGAAGGTGAGAGAGGAGAAATAGGGGAAAGAACACACTTCATTTTAGATGAATATATTTCCTTACATAAAACTATATGTCCTTCGGTGACTTGTTCATACAGTTTTTAATATTCCTTAGAAAATGATGACTTTTTCACAATTTTAATGCGTTAATAAACGAATGCCATTCTCTAGACATTTAATAATTCATGGATTTTCCCGAATATTGGAATTAAATTTCTTGAAAAGAAAATGTCTAGCTTTAAAAACTTCCAGAGATCAGTTACTAAACATTTACCGTTTGATAGTCCAACTCACTCATATATTTGATGATACAATTTTGAGTTATCCTCATATGTGGAGCATCTCATCAGTATTCTATATATATATATATATATATATATATATATATATATATATATATATATATATATATTTGTATATTCACTCATACATACATACATACTTGAATACTTGAAATGCGTATTGTTCTCTGAGTCAAGGTACTGAGGAGGAGAATTCTTTTGTCAATTTCTTTAGGTGTGTCGTTAGGGATCCACTTTCTGATATTTACAAAATGATATTCCCATTGATTTTGGCCACTTTCACCTCTCACTCTCCGTATTTTTCTTTTTTCTATGTTTACTGTGTATTGTAACTTGTTCCTTCCTACTGGTTATCATGTGACTTTATACTCGGCAGTATTCTGATTAATACCCAGAGTATTTAAATGCCACTCATGAATGACTAAGCCAAGGGACAGGGATAAAGTCCTAGCTAGCAGGACAGTGTAGAGACTGACCAGATTTACATAAGATCAGAGCTCAATCCCCTCACCACCCAAGCTGGACCAGGGAGGACTAGGCCATGCCTGCTGGTAACTCAGCAAGTAAACTTATAGGCTCACCCAAACCCCTCATTCTAAGGATCACCCAAACTCCCCATCCATAAGGCTCACCCAAACCCCCCATCCTTAAGGCTCACCCAAACCCCCCATCCATATGGCTCACCCAAACCCCCCATCCTTGAGGCTCACCCAAACCTCCCATCCATATGGCTCACCCAAACCCCCCATCCTTAAGGCTCACCCAAACCCCCCATCCTTAAGGCTCACCCAAACCCCCCATCCATATGACTCACCCAAACCCCCATCCTTAAGGCTCACCCAAACCCCCCATCCATATGGCTAACCCAAATCCCCCATCCTTAAGGCTCACCCAAACCCCCCATCCATATGACTCACCCAAACCCCCCATCCTTAAGGCTCACCCAAACCCCCCATCCATATGACTCACCCAAACCCCTCATCCTTAAGGCTCACCCAAACCCCCCATCCATATGGTTCACCCAAACCCCCATCCATAAGGCTCACCCAAACCCCCCATCCATAAGGCTCACCCAAACCCCCCATCCATAAGGCTCACCCAGACCCCCCATCCATATGACTCACCCAAACCCCCCATCCTTAAGGCTTACCCAAACCCCCCATCCATATGACTCACCTAAACCCCCTATCCTTAAGGCTCACCCAAACCCCCCATCCTTATGGCTCACCCAAACTCCCCATCCATATGACTCACCCAAACCCCCCATCCTTAAGGCTCACCCAAACCCCTCATCCTTAAGGCTCACCCAAACCCCCCCATCCTTAAGGCTCACCCAATCCCCCCTCCCATCCTTAAGGCTCACCCAAACCCCCCATCCTTAAGGCTCACCCAAACCCCCCATCCATATGACTCACCCAAACCCCCCATCCTTAAGGCTCACCCAAACCCCCCATCCATAAGGCTCACCCAAATCCCCCATCCATATGGCTCACTCAAACCCCCCATCCATATGACTCACCCAAACCCCTCATCCTTAAGGCTCACCCAAACCCCTGCCCATCCTTAAGGCTCACCCAAACCCTCCCCATCCTTAAGGCTCACCCAAACCCCCCCTATCCTTAAGGCTCACCCAAACCCCCCATCCTTAAGGCTCACCCAAACCCCCCATCCATAAGGCTCACCCAAACCCCCCATCCATATGACTCACCCAAACCCCCCATCCTTAAGGCTTACCCAAACCCCCCATCCATATGACTCACCTAAACCCCCTATCATTAAGGCTCACCCAAACCCCCCATCCTTATGGCTCACCCAAACTCCCCATCCATATGACTCACCCAAACCCCCCATCCTTAAGGCTCACCCAAACCCCTCATCCTTAAGGCTCACCCAAACCCCCCCCATCCTTAAGGCTCACCCAATCCCCCCTCCCATCCTTAAGGCTCACCCAAACCCCCCATCCTTAAGGCTCACCCAAACCCCCATCCTTAAGGCTCACCCAAACCCCCCATCCATAAGGCTCACCCAAATCCCCCATCCATATGGCTCACTCAAACCCCCCATCCATATGACTCACCCAAACCCCTCATCCTTAAGGCTCACCCAAACCCCTGCCCATCCTTAAGGCTCACCCAAACCCTCCCCATCCTTAAGGCTCACCCAAACCCCCCCTATCCTTAAGGCTCACCCAAACCCCCCATCCTTAAGGCTCACCCAAACCCCCCATCCATATGACTCACCCAAACCCCCCATCCTTAAGGCTCACCCAAACCCCTCATCCATATGACTCACCCAAACCCCCATCCTTAAGGCTCATCCAAACCCCCCATCCATAAGGCTCACCCAAACCCCCATCCATATGACTCACCCAAACCCCCATCCTTAAGGCTCACCCAAACCCCCCATCCATAAGGATCACCCAAACCACCCATTCATATGACTCACCCAAACCCCCCATCCTTAAGGCTTACCCAAACCCTCCATCCATAAGGCTCACCCAAAACCCCCATCCTTAAGGCTCACCCAAACCCCCCATCCTTAAGGCTCACCCAAACCTTCCATCCATATGACTCACCCAAACCCCCATCCTTACGGCTCACCCAAACCCCCCATCCATATGACTCACCCAAACCCCCCATCTTTAAGGCTTACCCAAACCCCCCATCTTTAAGGCTTACCCAAACCCCCCATCCACATGACTCACCCAAACCCCCCATCCTTAAGGCTCACCCAAACCCCCATCCATATGGCTCACCCAAACACCCCATCCATATGACTCACCCAAACCCCCATCCTTAAGGCTCACCCAAACCCCTCATCCTTAAGGCTCACCCAAACCCCCCCTTCCTTAAGGCTCACCCAAACCCCCAATCCTTAAGGCTCACCCAAACCCCCCCCCATCCTTCAGGCTCACCCAAACCCCCCCCATCCTTAAGGCTTACCCAAACCCCCCATCCATATGACTCTCCCAAACCCCCCATCCTTAAGGCTCACCCAAACCCTCCATCCATATGGTTCACCCAAACCCCCCATCCATATGACTCACCCAAACCCTCCATCCTTAAGGCTCACCCAAACCCCTCATTCTTAAGGCTCACCCAAACCCCCCCCCCCCCATCCTTAAGGCTCACCTAAACCCCCCCCCCCATCCTTAAGGCTTACCCAAACCCCCCACCCTTAAGGCTCACCCAAACCCCTCATCCTTAAGGCTCACCCAATCCCCCCATCCTTAAGGCTCACCCAAACCCCCCATCCATAAGGCTCACCCAAACCCCCCTTCCTTGAGGTTCACCCAAATCCCCCCATCCTTGAGGCTCACCCAAATCCCCCATCCTTGAGGCTCACCCAAACCCCCCATCCATAAGGCTTACCCAAACCCCCCATCCTTAAGGCTCACCCAAATACCCCATCCTTAAGGCTCACCTAAACCCCCCATCCATATGACTCACCCAAACCCCCATCCATATGGCTCACCCAAACCCCCCATCCTTAAGGCTCGCCCAAACCCCCCATCCTTGAGGCTCACCCAAACCCCCCATCCTTGAGGCTCACCCAAACCCCCCCCCCCCATCCATAAGGCTCACCCAAACCCCCCATCCATAAGGCTTACCCAAAACCCCCATCCATAAGGCTCACCCAAACCCCCCATCCTTAGCTCACAAAGATGGTGAGGTTGCAGACACTACAAGAAACTATCGAACTTGAGCGGGACTCGAACCCCAGTCCGGCGATCGCCAGGCAGAGACATTTCCAATATGCCACCACAACACCTTTTATTTGTAGCCGAATTATACAGAGGCAAACCTTTCACCTAGTTGCGTTCCTAACACTTTCCCTTATCCCCTGAACTTTGTTCTTGAATCCTCCTTGGAATAAATCATGAGGGATGTTAAGGCGACGTCTCCTGACATTATTTATCCTGGAGGATCAGAAATTTGGGTTCCAGATCTGTCCTTTCCGGCGGTTGTCAGCTCTTTTTCCAGTATTCTTTTATTTATCTTTTGAATTATCATTTCGTCCTTTCCTCGACTTTAGGTTCTGGTTTTTTGTATATTTTTTTTTTTTGCTTCTTTAAACATCTTGATTTTCCGTCGTGGATGATAAACGACGTCAAAAGCAGGTGCAGAAAGTCATTTTCTCATTACTTAATCAACAACCTTTTCATATGGAAGAAAAGCAAAAGGTAAACAGAGAAAGAAGAAAGTAAAGAGAGAGAGAGAGAGAGAAATGAGGACTCATTATAATGGAGATATTTGCTTATACTTTATAATTGGGAAAGTTTATTTTATAATTAATCATAATTTGATTACACAAAAGTTAGGCTGTATGATTCAATAATAAGGCTCATTCTGGTCTATAGATGTCAAGCATTGTCATTGACAGAAGAGCAAGAAAAAAGACGAAGATTTTGAGAATAAAGTGTTAAGAACCATCGTGGGACCAAGAAAGTAGAGAATGGAGGAGACATAACTGGGAGTTGAGAGAGCGGACAAAACAACCACATATAAGTCGATTTGTTAAGGGAAGAAGAATACAATGGGCAGGGCATGTTGAAAGAATATACATATATATATATACACACACATTTGTGTGTGTGTCGAGAGAGAGAGAGAGAGAGAGAGAGAGAGAGAGAGAGAGAGAGAATTACAGTAAATGATTTTGCCAATAGAATTGTGGGAGCGAATAATCGGTATTATTATAGTTTTTATGGGAGTTGTATTTTCCTACAAAATTATTTGTTAATTGGACTGTCCCAGTTAATTGAAATGTTTTGACCAAAAATTGATTCAACTGAAAAATATGTAAATTCATTATTTTTTTCCAAATTATATTTCTTTTCTCTGCCAAGGCTTATGCAACGGGTTTGAATTCATAAACGAAATACTTTGTGTTGATTTTCTTTGCTTGTGATAAATAATAAAACTGTAAAGTAAATTTGATAATTGAATTCCAGTTTTAATGAATAAATGTCTTTATGATTAGAAGAAAAAATACATTTATTTTTAAAAGACCTCATTATTATTATTATTATTATTATTATTATTATTATTATTATTATTATTATTATTATTATTACATTATTATTATTATTATTATTATTATTATTCAGAAATAAGCTCCAGGAATCCCCGTATTATTAAAAAAAAATACATAAATGTTTCTGTTTTAAAGCTTCAGGTTAAATGAGCTCATACTCTTTTATGCCAGATTTCTCTCCATTGGTGTGAAGGTATCAGCAGTGCTATCTTTTTCAGTATAATGATATGAATTCTTCATTGATGCAAGTATCCAATTAGGTTTATTCGAATGTAACAGCACAACTTGTGAATTTGCCGGGACAGGTATGGGAATTTATCAAGATATTTCAAGAAACGCGTGAGGGAACCATACAATGATTCGAATAAGTCAGTACTAAGAAGATTGTCTTACAAGTGTATCAGGGCAATTTAAACGGTTAAAGGCCACTCATTAATGGCAGAGGCAAGGGACAGTGACATTGCCCTAGCAAGCAGGACTATACCCTAGAGACTGACCACATATAAATATGATCATCGCTCAACCCCCTCTCCACCCAAGCTAGGACCAAGGAGGACCAGGGAAAGGGGTGTTGATGACTCAGTAGATAGACTTATAGGCTTCCCCAAACTCCCCATCCGTAGCTCCTAAGGATGATGAAGTTGCAGCGACCAACGAAACTAACGAGTTTGAGTGGGACTCGAACCCCAGCCTGACGTTCACCTGTCAGGGACGTTACCACATCGCCCACCACAACCCCAATTGTTTGCATTTGTCAGAAGGAAAACATACATATATATCAGGACAGGTAAATGGAGGTTTTAGGACAAACCAGGTAATAATAATAATAATAATAATAATAATAATAATAATAATAATAATAATAATAATAATAATAATTCTATTAACAGAACATTATTCGGAAATATCTGGACAAAGACATATAGTTTCCTGAAGAAAGTTGCCTTCTAATACTGTTATATGGTTGTTATGGCAACTAAATTATTATTTTAGGATTAATATAATTATCATCGGTTTTATAATAGAATTTTTAAAAATGATATTTCAAAGAATAACCGAATGACCGAGATTATTATAAAGTGCAATTAATATTCATGACAAAACTGATTTGTAATATAGTTTTGGGATTTATGCAAAACTTGCTAATATAATTCCTCACATTGATTTATATTTTGCTTTTCAGATTTGAATTTAATTTTATTTGTTGGGTGAGGCTTGATTGTGTGGATATATATATATATATATATATATATATATATATGTATATATTATATATATAATGTCTTACTTATAACTTTAATTGAACAGTTTAACATGTTTTTTTTTTTTTCAAAAAGGCCCATAAAAGAAACACAGGAAATAAATAAATCACTATATTTCGGTCAATAAACATTGACCCTCTTCAGGATGTAAAGTAAAAATGAGGAATACAGTGAAGAGTGACGGTTTATATAGGAAAGCAAAAGGGTGTTTTCAATTGTTCTACAGTTGTTATAATTGCTGGAAGGATTAGCCAAATTTAATTACATCCAGGTGCGTCTTCTTATTGTTGAACCGCTCGGAGGATGTCTTGACCTCTGATGCATATCTGGTGGTCGGTCTCCGTGGATTATCTTTTTATTGATAGGGTTGAGAAGAGTATTGTCCATTGTGTCAGCTTTCCATTGGCCGCCAGATATGTTCATTGTGTTTGATTGATTTATGATAGCTGATTCCAGGATTTCCTTCTGTACGGACAGGTACTCTTAAAAAGCGAAGACGACTCACTCCAGTTAATCTGGTGCCCTAAATCTCTAAGGTGAACGAAAATCCCTGAGTTTTCATAGCCATACCTAACAGATCTTTTGTGTTCGGATAATCTTTGAGATAGCGAACGGCCCGTTTGACCAACGTAAACTTTTTCACAATCCCCGCATGGTACTTTATAAACGCCGGATTCTATATCGCTTTTATTTTGATAAACATTACTAAGGGCGCTTCCTATGGTCTTGGGATATGAAAAAACAAAGGGGTTCTCAGTTTTGATATTTGTTATATTTTTAATACCTTCTATATAAGGGAGTTTTATCTTATTTTTAAAATCTCCTTGGTTGGTAACATCATGATCTTATGATATATCGTGTTGGCTTTGTTGATGGCCTTTTCTATGACGTACGTCGGGTGGAATAGCTGGGCTAGTTGTTTACGAATTATTTCAAATTCTATACAGTATATATATACTGTATATATATATATTATATATATATATATATATATATATATATATATATACTGTATATACATACTGTATATAAATATATACAATATGTAGATACACAACACCAACAACAACAGCAAATGCAGCCATTTCTAGTCCACTGTAGAACAAAGACCTCAGAGATTTCCTTATTCATATCTGGGGTTTGGCCAGTTTTCATCACCAACCTAGCTCACAGCAAACCAACCTAGTATAAGTGACCTTGACTAGTACAGCTTTGCTGATCAGGCAGTTCACAAACCATTTCAGCACGTTTAGATATCCCTTCCTCAAAAGGGATATATATATATATATATATATATATATATTATATATATATATATATGTCTTATGAAGCTGGTCTAACATGAGAATGGATTATTTTATTCACATATTTAATTTGTGTATTTGAGAGATGTAAAGCCAGCTCGTAAGGTGGGGTCCACTCATGTAGGATTAAGTCATTCACTTAATTATATTTTAATTCAGTTCCTCATATTAAATCTACGTTATTTTAAAGAATTTGATTTTTATTTCACGTAGTATTTTTACGAAGTCTTATGTACACTTTTTAAAAACTATGTATGACACACACAAGGTATAAAACCCTAGGGATTGCATCATGTTTCCACGTGGTTGGAAATTGCGTGAAGGTTCTTGACTAAACTTATTCTTTTTTTCAATGTTACGAGAGGAGGTGGGTGGAGTTAGCTGAGAGGGCTGCCATCGTCAGGCGACGATAGAACCATACTTCAAACTGCCAAGTTGGCAACAATGACGCTGCGAGAGCCCGCCCGGACCTTGTGCATACGCATAGAGAGCGTTTTGCTTGATTCAGCTGGAAGATTCCAGAATGACTTAGAACAACATATAAGGACCTATCATTGCATAGGAGAGAGACCCAGCCTGACATTCCAACAGAGCCAAAAGTCGACAGTCCTCTCACTAGCATCTGTCCAGCCATGGTTTTCTCTCAAACGTGTATAGTGTTTGTTCAAACATTGGTATATTTTGTGTTTCATTTAAAAGAAATGAAGTGAATTTGTAAGTATAGTTTATAATAAAAAATTATTTATTTTGTGCCCTGCCATGTATGATTTGGATAAAAAATTAAGTGCATTTATTCTTGCTTAACCGTTCAGTAGCCTTGTGTGAGCCCAAAGGTCATAAGAGTAACAGTTACGTATATGTAAGTGTGATTATTTTTTTTCTAGTGTTAAAGTGTAATTTTTTCATTAAATGTTAAAATGAAATATTTTCATATATTAATTTCTAGTGAAACAAGTGATTGTATTGTTCTTGAAGTGTTTTTGTCATAAGTCTAGGTCTAGTTTAGATTTAGATTTCGACTGATATATTTTGTTATTACTTTTGAAATGTTATTTTTTATAGAGTATTATTATATAAATTTTTGTAAAGATGTTTTATTTCAATCACGAATAATTAATCTAGTGTCCTGCTCATATCCCTGACTAAGAATCGAAGTAAGAGGTTGATTTTAAAATAGTTCCCGTTAAAAGTTTTGTTTTGAGAATAAAGTAAAGTGACCTTTAGATATTTACGTCTGGTAGTTGCGTAACATTCTCAGAGCTCGGAGGTATTCTCATGTGTATCAGATTATGTAATGCATAGCAGCTGAGTTTGGAGCTTGGAAGTTTACGTAATTGACTGGTCGTAATAATATGTATATAAATATATATATATATATATATATATATATATATATATATATATATATATATATATATTTAGTGTGTATATTTATGTATATATGAATATATATACACACACACACACATATATATATATATATATATGTGTGTGTGTGTGTGTGTGTGTGTGTGTATGTATGCATGTACACGTTTAAATATATACTGTCTGTATATAAATAGACATCGTCATCATCAGCCGTTACTTGTCCACTACTGAACAAAGGCCTCAGACATGTCCTTCCACTTGCAATTGTTTACGGTCTTTCTATGCCAGTCCATACCTGCAAACTTTCTTAGTTCTTTAATCAATTGTCTTCTCTTCCCTCCCCTGCTTCTTTTACAAACTCTTAGGTCCCATTCTGTTATTCTTAATGTCCATTTATTATCTGTCACTATCATTACATGTCCTCCCCATGTCCATTTATTTTTCTTACATGCTCTCGTATCCATGTTGTTCTTTTTTTGTCTCTTATTTTTGTTCCCAACTTTAATCTTTCATTAGCTTTCCTAGATGTAACTAGCTCTTGTTCTAACACTTTAGTTAGGCTCCAAGTTGCTGACGGCATAAGTCACAACTGGTAGGACCATCTCATTAGATAGTTTTCTTTTTAGAGAAAGTTAAATTTTACTTTTCATAATCTCATTTTGTTTTCCAAAAACTCTCCATCCCATGCTTATCCTTCTCTTAATTTCGGTCTCATGTTCTTGAAAACCATTACTGTCTGTCCGAAGGACGTATATTCATTAACAATTTCTAAAGGTTCGTTCATAATTTATTTTTTGGCTCTCTGCATTATATTTGAGCATGAATATGGCGACCAAACCACCCACCTTTTGCGAGTAGGTGAGTGGTACAACACTTAGCTCTTTTTGGTAGGTCGTAGAATGCTCCCGGCCTACCATCTACCAGTCCATAGCTGTATAAGGATGCCAGAGTCCTGAGGAGATGTTGGAGGGAAAGCTGATTTACTCACATGTCCAACACAAACTTCATTTATACCTGGTAGTTTGTCAACTCCATGAAGTTAACAACCTCATCAGCTAGACTTCTGAAGTGAATTTCGCCGAAAGGAAATGAAAACTCCAAATTTATCAATCAATCCAAAGGGAAATCGCTTGTTGTTAGTCGATTGATCAGTCAATTGGGTGTGGTCAGTACTTGGGTGGATAGCAACCAAGATAAATCCCATCAATAATACTTGAAAATTACAAATTTAACGCACTTTCCATGCTATCTTTTCTGAGGGTAAAAGAACGTACAGTAGTGTATATGCATACATACATACATACATACATACATATATATATATATATATATATATATATATATATATATATATATATATACACATACATACATATATATGTATATGTGTGTGTGTTTTCGTGTTATATATACACACATATCTACAGTATATATATATATATATATATATATATATATATATATATATATATATGTGTGTGTGTGTGTGTGTGTGTGTGTGTGTGTGTGTATGTATGTATGTATGTATGTACGTATGTGTGTGTATGTAGAGAGAGAGAGAGAGAGAGAGAGAGAGAGATATGAAAACAATTAGCCAGGCAATTAGGGAGATAAATAATGAACATCTCTACTGAGGTTTTCTGTCTTTGTCCTGAAGATTCCCCTCCCCCTCGGTGGGTCCTAATCATATTCTCTAAAAGCTGACGGTAATTACGTCCAAGACCATTAAGAGCCAATGCAATTGCAGTAAACAAGACTTGATTGACTCTTGGTTAATTGCATTGCTCATTCCAACGCTGGAAGGTAATGTTACATTCTCTATGTAATTAAGCATCGGAAGAGTTAGCTGGTAAACGCGATAAAGATTGACAAAGGGGACAAATATTGTTGAATTTGAAGGACAGCTGGGATAAATGATAATGACAAAGTGACTAAAGTGAGGATAAATATTGTAAGAAAGAAGGATGCAAGAAGATGACAGAAAGTCCTCCTTTGTTTTTGTTTGTGATTTCAATACTTACCATAGGGAGTGGTTAAATTCTGTTTCTCCACTTACTGTCATAGTTTAAGAGTTTTGGGCTTTGCCTCTGAATCAGGTAGTGAGCAAATCATAAGTGAAGCTACTCACAGGTATGGTAATTGCTTGGACCTTGTATACACTTACTCCCCTGGCGTTATAGCAAGTAAGGTTGGTTTTCCAGTCGGGACATCTGATCATGCCTTGATTTTATTAGTAGTGAAGACCTAGCAGCCTATACCTGGTGTATCATGCTCATGTAAGATTTATATAAAATTTCGAGCAGACTGGACTGGCATTTTGAGTGATCCTTTTGTCATGAATTGGTCATAATTGTATAATATTGTTCATCTTATTGGTCCTTTTAATGAGAGTCTAGTCAACATAATTGCCCCTTTGCTTTTAAATAGTAACTACTTTACAGTAGTTATATCTGCCGGCCGCTAATGTTTTTGTGAAGGTTTTCCACACAGTTACTCAGTCTTCAGTAACCTTGTGCGGGAGTGACGAAGAGCAGCTCTTTCCCTCTCTCTCATTATTTAAGTGGATTTAAGGATTATACTCACGCTGGATTTATAACTCTGTCCTGGAGTACTACCGTATTTAGTGCTGGATTAATCACTATGGATTTTTCCTCTATCATGGACATAATTACACACTAATTCATCGAGGATGGGATTCGGGCGCTGCTTAGCGATGATCGCCTATTGAATGATTTTTTTTCCACACTCGCCAGAACTGTTATCGCAAGAGGGTAAGCATAAGGGGCTTCAATGCTTGTTCTTGCGTCACATATTCTATATGCCAGTGTTTTGAAAATAAGTTCAAGTATTTTAATTGATTCAATTCTTGCCAGATTGAACCTATGATTTTAATGCAGTCAATAAATTTATTTCTTAGGTATTTGACTACTCGTTGAATTTGCTATTTGTTTTACTGATAATTTGAGAGCTTTTGTGACTTAGTGTTGATTTAAGCAAATATTTACGGTGATTTTCGTGATTAGTTAATTGCTGTTTTCGGTGATTCGTTGATTTCAAGATTTTATTGATTTATATGAAAATTGTAGATTTTAATCATGCAATTGCAGTTATTGATATTTTGATTCTTGTTGAATTTTTGTTGATTTATTTTAGTTACTTTTTTGTTAGTGTTGTATCTTTAGTTCTGATTTTTCCCGTGGTTGTGAACCTTAATCTCTCGTACATAAGTCCATTTCGAAGACTCGTTTACGTCATTCCACCATCAGCTGCTACAGTGAAATTTATCTCATTTTAAATTATATGTATTCATAAATGTCTAACCATTTGATAAATTTATTAAATATTTAAAATTAATTTTTTCCATCTCTACCTTTTCACTTAAAAATGCAATGTTTAATGATATGATCCTGGTCATTTCATATTGGTTTTATATTTACATATTTAAACCCCCCCCCCCTTTTTTTTCGCTGGCTCTTTTTCCCTGTTGACCCATGAACTTACCGCACCCTGCTTTTCCTACTAGGGTTGTAGCAAAGCTAGTAATAGTAATAATAAAAGGTTTCAAAAGTAGCAAAGCATATACAATGCTATCATAACTATGTTAAAAATACAAAGGGAAAGTTTCTATATAAATGACAGAATCGAAAAAATAAAAAATCTCAGCTGAAATCCAACTTATGACAATTTTCTCTTAAATTGGAAGAGAAAGAAGATGAAAGAGATCTTGATTAAGTTAGCACTAACGCCGTCTAGGGCAAATAAGAGAGAGCAAATAAGATTTTAGTGTATATAACAGGTACCTACTCCTTCGTAATCTCATAACATTTCCTTCTAAAAGAGCCTGCTAGGATGTTTTATATGTTTACGCGTGCGAGGAATAACATTTTCAACAGGGAACCTACGAGGTAGAAGGATGGTTCCTTAGATAAATTCGTAAAGATTTTATATAGTATACAGCATTTTCCCTACAGCAGCGGCTTGCGCCTGGTTCCCTGAACACACACACATACACACAGACATATATATATACATATATATATATATATATATATATATATATATATATATATATATGTGTGTGTGTGTGTGTGTGTGTGTGTTTGTGTGTATATATATATTTATATATATATGTATATATATAATATATTTATATATATATATGTATATTTATATTTATATATATTTATATATATATGTATATGTACTGTATATATATTTATATATATTTATATATATATTATATGTATATATATGTATATATTTTTGTATATATATGTATATGTATATATATATATATATATATATATATATATATATATATATATGTATTGTGTGTGTATATGTATATATATTTATATATATATATATATATATATATATATATGTATATGTATATATATATTATATATATGTACGTATATATATATATATATATATATATATATATATATATATATATATATATATGTCTGTGTGTGAGTGTGTTTATTTGTTTGTTTGTTTGTTTGTATTCCCGACCGGAAGTCCCACTTCATATCTATCAAACTTTCCTTGATGTTTCTCCCTTCGGTAATTAAGATCTCACCCTTACCTGAAGTCTCACTGCTCTTTTGATCTCAGTTCCTCAGTCAGTCATCTATTTTTTCAAATAAGATATTATTCTCTTCGCAACGTTGTTTTCTTTTCCAACTTGCCTCCTCTGTTAATCATTCTGTCAAATATCTGACGGTTTCATTCACAACCCTTTAATCATGAACGTAGGTGAACTATCGTTAACGGGATTTTATAGAAATGATTACGTTAAAGAACAGTGTGGACATTTGTTAAAGGTTTATTTCATATGAATTTTTTTTTTCACCATATTATCACTAGTGTACGCGACCTGTCAAAAATGACTGCTAACTATTTAGATAGATATTCACACTTATACGCACACACACATATTCATCCCTTCTCACCCATCCCTTGCGTAACTACAACACGGCACTTTTAGCAATTTATGGAATATTGTGGTTTCAGAGTGTACCTCTCGAGGTACCCCTTCCACCGGGGTATGACTACCTCTTCTCCCCCCTACGCTGAAATATAAAGAAATGGGAGTTTGGTAATTTTGGGTAACCTTTAATCAAGATCTATGATTAGATGACCTCTGGAGCCATGGGGAAAGAGTTCACGACGATTATCGATTTTTCATCATTTGTAAGGTTGGTACTAGAATTATCGCCCCGGTTTTAATCGCGATTTTTGGATGAGGTTGCCTGTCCCATATCCAATCCCTAAGGATGGTTGCTTCAGGTTGTGTGGGAGGTGTCTGGTCACTAATACAATTTCTGACCAAACTCATTATAGGGGATAGGTTGCATTATATTTTATTTTACTACAATATATAACTTTATTTCATGATCCTTATAATCTCGGAGAGAGAGAGAGAGAGAGAGAGAGAGAGAGAGAGAGAGAGAGAGAGAGAGAGAGAGAGAGAGAGAGAGAATCCTTCTCTGATATTTATTCTGGCTATGGCAAGTTGTGGAATGATCTCCCTAATCGGGTAGTTGAATCAAACTTGCAGCAAATATTTTCATGTTGAACGGACTGACGCATCTTTTTATAGTTTATGTATGAAAGATCTGTTTTAATGTTGTTACTGTTCTTAGAATATTTTATTTGGATTTTTTATCTCTTTCATATAGTTTATTTCCTTTCCACAATGGGCTATTTTTCCCTGTTGAAGCTCTTGGACATATTGCATCCTGCTTTTCCAACTAGGATTGTAGCTTAGCTAGTAATGATAGTGTAGTAGAGTAGCAAAATGAAATGCCAGTAATGGGAACTATGTAATATATAAATGAAAATATATTTTTATCATGTAGATATGATTAATATATATATATTTTTTTTTCCCCGAGGGGCATTTGAATTTCCTATGATGCAACACACGAGATTTCACAGGCATTTATATTAATAAAAATAGCAGCTAATATTTATGCTGTTTATTTTTCATTAAAAAGCAATTTACTTATATAAATACATATGATTAGAAAGTGCGTTATGTTGTCGTTTGGTTTCCTGGAGATGTGGAATGGATCTTATTTTTAAATGAACTGCTTGATTGATTTGTGTTATCTTTTAGATTCCAGTTTGTATTTGTTACCTCTGGACTAATTTGTGTTATCTTTTCAATTCCATTTTCTATCCGACTGATTTGTGTTATGAATTACAGTTTGTATCAGTTATCTCTGTACCGATTTGTGCTATGCGTGAAGAGGTTGTTGTGGTCTACGTTTGTCATTCCTTTAAGAATTTTTAATGTTAAAAGAAAGAGTAAGTTCATAACCATTGCAGTGAAGTATGCAATTTTTTAGGATATGCACGTAGGTGTGACGGGCCGAGAGAAGGTTGTGACTCAAAGACAGGATGAAAGCAACTGAGTGAGTTTATTATAGAACACTCCTTTATATACAAAAGCTCAATGCAACAGGAAATTTCATGTTGAAAATTGACACCGTTAACGGTGAGAAAACAATCATATTTATTCAGGTTCTTTTTAGGGAAGAGCGGAGATACAAGCATAATATATACACAAAATTAACTATGTACGATCGTGTGACACAAAGTTGGTACATGGTTCCCCCCCTAAAAATTACATACTATACATGTTAAATAGGGCACCCTGATCTAGAGAGGCGAACTGGAGGCGGGTCATCTGGCAGGAGATAAGCAAGTTTTAGATGATCAATGGAGATCCAGACTTCTTTGCCACGAATGTTTAGTAGGAATGCTTTCAGACTGCGTCGGATCACAAGGAAAGGGCCCGTGTAAGGGGGCGTTAGCGGTGGCTTGCTAGTGTCGTTGCGCAGGAAGACGTGTGTTGCAGAGTGCAAGTCTGTCGGTATGTGATGCTTTGCTAGGGGCTTGTAAGTCTGGCGGCATGGAGTAAATTTTTCCACGACGTAACGTATGTGCTGGAGATCGTCGGAGGAGGTTGTAGAAGGAAAAAATTCGGCAGGGACGACCAACGGATCGCCATACACCATTTCAGCTGCCGAGACGTCAAGGGCGTCTTTAGGAGTGGTCCTTTGTCCCAGGAGGACCCAGGGAAGCTGAGTAAACCAGTTGGAATCCTTGCAGCGGGACATCAAAGCTGCTTTGAGGGTGCGATGAAAACTTTCAACCATTCCATTGGCAGCGGGGTTGTAGGCCGTTGTCTGATGTAGGGTGATGCCCAGGAGATTCGCTAATGATGTCCACAATTGAGAGGTGAAAGTGGTACCCCTGTCAGAAGTAATATGCTCAGGGATACCAAATCTTGCAATCCATCCTGAGAGTAAGGCTCTCTGGCAAGATGCTTTCCAGCAACGGTGGGACAACATCAACGTGTACGCCTTCCCATGGTGATCTGCTCTTCTGGGAGGACACTGCAAAATCAAAACATTGTTTTCTAGTCTTGGGTAGTACCATAGCCTCTGTACCATGGTCTTCCACTGTCTTGGGTCAGAGTTCGCTTGCTTGAGGGTAACTCGACACTCGGGCACACTATTTTTTCTGATTTCTCTTCCTCTTGTTTCAAAGATTTATATTTTATATAGGAAATATTTATTTTAATGTTACAGTTCTTAAAAATTTTTACTTTCCCTTGTTTTCTTTCCTAACTGGGCTATTTTCACTGATTGGGCTTTTCCAACTAGGGTTGTAGCTTAGTAATTCTATATATATATATATATATATATATATATATATATATATATATATATATATATATATATATATATATATATATATATATATATATATATATAATTCGCCAAGTATAATGTCGCGCACCTATAATATGAGAATTATTCTTGATATACGGCTGCAGGAAAGAGACTTTAGTGTAATCCCTCTTGCGTTTATAGGCTAATATCCATCATATCCAACCCATGCCAGTTTTTTTATGGGTTCATTGGGAAATAAATCATGAATGTAATGTGGGTCTGAACGGGAAAACTCGGGTCATCACATGATTTACACAGAAGTTATTGGAAAATAGTTTTTCCGTAGAATGGCAATAAGCAGCTGCGCCATAATTTTTCCGGTTCCCTCCTTTGCCAACGCTTTTCTTCCCGGATATTGATAGTTTTCTGTTTTTCGTATCTGTAAAATCTTAAGGTCTGTCTTAAGTTTTTCATTTTATCATTCTCGTCTTTATATTTATCCTTATATATATTTGTTCGATTTGAAAATTAATTGTTACTTTTATGTTATATATGATTCACTGAATTTTTTACTGAAGGGTACAAGTATATATATATATATATATATATATATATATATATATATATATATATATATATATATATATATATGTATATGGTGTGAAAAATACCTCTTGTTGGACATCAAAATTTAATCAGGAATGCAATCTTTTCAGAAATGAAAATTGCAGAAACTGAATTATGTCGGCTGATTCGCCTTGTCATTGAAAATGCTAGTAACATATTTTAAATTTCTCGTTTATAAACAAACGGGAATCATGTGATTTCATTGGACCGGATATCGCACTTGATTTCCTACTCAATCAAAATTAAGTCTTTATTTTCTAATGTTGCATAGCCGTTAATTTCAAGTCTTCCTTTGATATCTTTCCAGTCTCAGTATCTGTTATGGGAGATTTAATGCAACGGTTTGTTGTGGAAGTTTTCCTCCGGCTGTGCTTAATTTGGGAATGGTCTTCGTAATTATATTTGAACTGTTATGTATCTCAAATATTTGACTTTGTTGTATATTGCATTTGTTTGTTTGCTATTTAATCAGTTTTTTTTTTTTTTTTAAATTTCGTCCCAATTTCCTTTTTCTGTATTTGGTTACATTTTCGATATGGTCTTATAGACAGTTTTTTTTTTTTTAATTAAGACTGTAGCTCGTAATATTAATCATGATGATGATAATCCACTCTTAAGGGCCTTCGTAGCATCGGGGTCTGGACTTCGGTTTATCCAGAATGTATATAGGAAATTAGTCCTCAAATTATTATTATTATTATTATTGTTCAGAGTGAGCAAAATTTTAAGTGGAACGAGCTTAATGGGCCTGACTTCGCCAGCAAGTTTCTATAAAGTATAATTTGTAAATCTCAAGAAAGAATCTGCAGAAAAAAAACTAGTAAAGTGAGTTATAAACGTTTCAAGCATTCTCAGTCGAGACAAAGGGCCATGGTTCTCTAATAAAACTTTAATTATTGAAAACTATCAAATAATATCCGTCAATTATTACTGTCAAAAAGACTGTAGTAATCTGGGCCATTTATACAGTTATAAAGCGTTTTTGTTGAATATGTTATATAAAGATCTGGGCATCATCATCAGTAATAATGTTTGTAAACAAATTAGCAGTAATGTCAAGCAGACTACCCTAGTTCAATGGCAATAATATACTTCCTGGAAAGAGCATTTTTTTACACTTAATGGAAGATATATTTTCACACTTGCAGGAATTGCATTTTTACGCTTCAAGGAAGAAATTATTTTAAATTGAAGGAAGAGCATTTTATACACTACCAGGAAGAACATTTTTTTTTTACAGTTCTAGGAAAGAGAATTTTTTACACTTAAGCGAAGGAATTTTTACACTTCCAGGAAGAGCGTTTTTACACTTCAAGGAAGAATTATTTTTCCTACATTTCTAGGAAGAGCACTTTTTACAATTCCATGAAGAGCATTTTTTACAACTCCTGGAAGAGCATTTTTCTATTTAAATTTCCTGGATGAGTATTTTTTTTTTACACTTCAAAGAAGACTTTTTTTTCACTTCAAGGAATACCACAAGAAGAGCATTTTTTCTTTCACTTTAAGGAAGAGCTTTTTTTAACGCTTCCAGGGAGAGCATTTGTTACAGTTCGAGAAAGAACATTTTTATGCAATTTTATGAAGTGTTTTTTGTACACTTCCAGAAAGAGCATTTTTTACACTTCCAGGAGGAGCATTTTTTATTTTTTTTACAATTCCTGGAAGAGTATTTTTACACTTCAAAGAAGACTATTTTTTACACTTCAAGGAAGACCACAGGAAGAGTACTTTTTCTTTTACACTTCAAGGAAGACCACAGGAAGAGTACTTTTTCTTTTACACTTCAAGGAAGAGCTTTTTTTTTTTTTTTTACACTTCCAGGAAGAGGGTTTTTTTGCAGTTTCAGGAAGAGCATTTTATTCACCTCCAAGAATAGAATTTTATACACTTCCAAGAAGAGCATTTTCTACACTTCCAGAAAAAAAGAAATTATGCACTTCCAGAAAAAGCACATTATACACTTCCAGGAAAGGCATTTTATGAGCATTTTATAGGAAGAGCATTTATTACAATTCTAGGAAGAACATTTTATACACTTCCAGGAAGAGCATTTTGTACACTTCCAGGAAGGGAATTTTTTTTTACACTTCAAGGAAGAGCATTTTATACATTATTAGGAAGACTCAGGAAGAGCATTTTATTCACTTCTAAGACCCAGGAAGATAATTTTTTACACTTCCAGGATAAGCATTTTATAGGAAGAGAATTTATACACTTTCAGGAAGAGTGTTTATTAAAATTCTACGAAGAGCATTTTTACACTCCCAAGAAGAGCATTTTTCACACTTCCAGTAGGAGCATTTTTATACTTCCAGGAAGAGCATTTGACTTCGGAGAAATGCGGTATCAAGAGGACTATCGTGCAGTTTCGTAATTAAAAACTCCCGCGTTTTACCACTAACATTAAAGATGACGTCCATTGCAGAGCCAAGTGACAGAATCTTAAACCTGTTGAACCTACTGGAGTCGGAAAGCTAGCCAGGAAACAATCATGGCGTCAGAGGAGGGATCTAGCCTCAAAATGGCCTATTTTCCACTACGCCGGCGGGAGTAATTGGCTCCCCTTGTTCGATTCCTCGGCGCTAGCCATTCATGGAAGCAGAAGGCGAGGAAGGGAAAAAATAAATATTGATGGAAAGGATATCGGAAATCGGGATTTTTTGGAAATTTTGGAAATTTTGGACTGGTGGTTGCTGAAGGAAGGATACGTTTTTACAAGGAAATTTAAAGTGAAAATTGTCCAGTGAATGTCGTCTGAAATTGAGATTTCATGGACGAGTTAACGCTGATTAATGCACACTGATACACACAAACACATACACACACACACACACACACACACACACACACTCGAACATACGTAGAAGCAAATATCATCGCACATTTACGTTAAACCAAATACATACAGGCATACTGGCGAGATATATGGGTGCATGTTGATATACAAATGTACGTGTGTGTGTGTGTATATATATATATATATATATATATATATACATATATATATATATATATATATATATATATATATATATATATATATATATATATATATTATACATATATATGTATATATATGTATATATATTATATATATATTTATATATAGATATATTATGAGTGTATATATCTATATTAAGTGTGTGTGTATATATATATATATATATATATATATATATATATATATATATATATATATATATATATATCTATGTATGTATATGTAGGTAGTAGGTTGGCCAGGGCACCAGCCGCCCGTTGAGATACTACCACTAGAGAGGTATTGGATCCTTTGACTGGCCAGACAGTAATGCATTGGATTCCTCTCTCTTGTCACGGCTTATTTTTTCTTTGCCTACACTTACACAGAATAGTCTGGCCTATTCTTTACATATTCTCGTCTTTCCTCATACACCTGACAACAATGAGATACTTAACACTTCTTCACCCAAGGGGTTTATTTACTGTACTGCAATTTGTTCAGTGTACTTTCCTCTTGGTAAGGGTAGAAGAGACTCTTTAGCTATGGTAAGCAACTCTTCTAGGAGAAGGACACTCCAAAATTAAACCATTGCTCTCTAGTCTTGGGTAGTGCCATAGCCTCTGTACCATGGTCTTCCACTGTCTTGGGTTAGAGTTCTCTTGCTTGAGGTTACACTCAGGCACACTATTTTATCTTATTATTTTTTTTTTCTTTCTCTTGTTTTTTGAAATGGTGTGTTGGGCAGGCTTAATAGAAGGGCCATGGATGCCTGGTGGTTTATCAAGAGGTTGTCTTTTCCTTTTTCTGACTCTTTTTCTTCTCAAAACCATCCTTACTGTCCTCCCTTCAGTTGAAATGGCTATCCTGGAGGGTATTTAGCCTTGCATGGTGTATCGGCTCCTCCATGTTGACCAGTTTTTCCGACTTTTTACTATAGTCTATGGGTATCATCAATCATTTTATATGGGTATCATCAATCATTTTATTTATAATTCTGTACATATTGTTTTTGTTATAATTCTTGTTAATCTAGTTTTTAAGTATGATGTCTCTTTTTTATTTCTATTAATTCTTATGCTGTGTGGAGACATTGAGCGAAATCCGGGACCAGTGCGTCCTAGATCTAGTCAATGTCGTCTTCTGTATTGCAATATTCGTGGTCTTCATGCAAATATCCAAGACCTTACAGTTGCATCCAGACAGTATGATATTCTTCTGTGCTCAGAAACTTTGGTTTCTAATATGAGGCACTCATCTGAGCTCCTTATAACTGGTTTTAAGAAGCCAATAATGTTGAAATGTGATGCCATTCCTAGGGCCAGGGGAATGGCGGTGTATATTAGGACCGAGTACCCTTCTTCTCATAAGTCCTGCTATCAATGTGAATGTCATGAGATTCAGGTAATAAAAGTTTGCGACAGGCATAACAACTTTTATTTGTGTTCGATCTACCGGAATCCAGACATGGATGATTCTATCTAAGATTGTCTTCTTACCATTATGGCTAAGATACAAGAAGATGATAGAAAGGTTTCTTTTGTCTTTGTTGGTGATATTAATGCTCACCATAGGGAGTGGTTAAGTTCTATCTCTCCTACTGATCGCCATGGCTTAAGAGCTTTAGACTTTGCCTCTGAATCAGGCTGTGAGCAAATCATAAATGAAGCTACTCACAGGTCTGGTAATTGCTTGGACCTTGTATACACTGACTCCCCTGGCGTTATAACTAGTAAGGTTGGTTCTCCAGTCGGGACATCTGATCATGCCTTGATTTCATTATTAGTGAAGACTGAGCAGCCGGTCCTGATATATCATATTCTTGTAAAATTTATATGAAATCCCAAGCAGACTGGAATGGGATTTTGCATGATCTTTTGTGTATGAATTGGTCACAATTATATAATAGTGTAGATCCTGTTGTCCCTTTGAATGAGAATCTAGTCAACATAATTAATAGGCGTATCCCTTCTCGTGTGCTAAGGTACCGAGTGAAGGATAAACCGTGGTTCAATGATGATTGCAGACGTGCTTATTTGGAGGAGCAGGAGGCCTATCACCTTTGGAAGGGTAACAGATCAGAT
Organism: Palaemon carinicauda; assembly: GCF_036898095.1. Classification (NCBI taxonomy): domain Eukaryota; kingdom Metazoa; phylum Arthropoda; class Malacostraca; order Decapoda; family Palaemonidae; genus Palaemon; species Palaemon carinicauda. Next base: position 96,525,396 of record NC_090752.1, on the reverse strand, counting down.
TTGACTTGGAACAACTATACTCAGCTTCGAGCTTTTGCTCAGAGAATTTATGCCTCAACTGAAAAGGAGTACAATTTAACCATAAAAGAAACAGTTTCTGGTACAACTCGGGAACATAAATGGTGGTCTACCCTTTACTTAAACCAGTAGGCTCAGTCACTCACTGTCCAAAGGAAAAGGCAACCCTTTTGGCTGATGTTTTTGACAGTAAACAGAGTAATGAAAAACTTGAACTTCCTCATTCCTGTTTTCCTGAGGCTAAACTAACTAGTTTAGCTTTTCGATCTCGTGAGATTAAAGCTCTGTTGGTGGACCTTGATGCTTATGGAGGTGTAGACCCAAATGGTATTTTTCCTTTGTTTTTTATAAAGAGAGCAGATTTCTTAGCTCCAAAGTTATCTGTTATTTTGCGCATGTTAGCAAGAAGAGGAGCTTTTAGCACTTGTTGGAGGATTGGTAATGTTTCTCCTCTATGTAAATGTGTTTGTGGTAGCTCAAGTCCCACTGATTACCGCCCAATTTCCACAACTCCCATATTATCTAAAGTTTTTGAGCGTCTTCTGGCAAAACGTCTTAATAGGTTTGCTGAAGATAATCATCTACTCCCTAGTTTGCAATTTGGTTTTCGTAAAGGCCTTGGAGCATGTGATGCCCTTCTTACAATCTCCAATGCTGTACAGAAATCCCTTGATTGTGGTCAGGAAGTTCGTATGATTGGCCTTGATTTTAGTGCTGCCTTTGACCGTGTTAATCATGAGGCCCTTGTTTTCAAACTGAAACTGTTGGGAGTGGGTGGGTCGTTTCTTAGCATTATTATTGATTTTTTAAGTAATAGATCTCAAAGAGTTGTTGTTGATGGGCACCATAGTGATTATAGGAATGTGATATCCGGTGTTCCACAGGGTAGTGTTCTTGGCCCATTACTTTTCATACTATATACACATGACATGTGGTTTGGCCTAGAAAACAAGCTTGTTGCATATGCAGATGATGCTACTCTCTTTGCATCAATTCCATCCCCTGAATGTAGATCTGGGGTTGGTGAATCTCTTAATAGAGATTTAGCTAGAATTAGTGCATGGTGCAAATTATGGGGTATGAAGTTGAATCCTAACAAAACTCAAAGTATGATTGTAAGTAGGTTAAGGACGGTGGCTCCTCAACATCCGGATCTCAGTATGGATAATGTTTCTTTAAATTTGTATGACTCTTTCAAAGTTATAGGTGTGATTCTCGACAGCAAATTTACTTTTGAGAAACATATAAGGTCTGTGTCTTCTTCAATTGCACAAAAAATAGGCTTATTGAGAAAGTCTTTTAAGATTTTCGGTGATCAATCTATTCTGAAGAAGTGTTTTAATTCTTTTATTCTACCTTGTTTTGAGTATTGTTCTCCTGTCTAGTCTTCAGCTGCTGATTCTCATCTTAATTTGTTGGACAGAAACTTACGGTCTATTAAATTTCCTATTCCTGATCTAGATATTAATCTCTGGCACCGTCGTTCAATTAGTTCATTATGCATGTTGCATAAGATTTTTCATAACTCTGACCATCCTTTACATTCAGATCTCCCTGGACAATTCTATCCTGTTCGTAATACTAGGCAGGCAGTTAATTCTAATAGCCAGGCCTTCTCCATCATGAGGCTCAATACTACGCAGTACTCTAGAAGTTTTATTCCAGCTGTTACCAAGTTGTGGAATGATCTTCCTAATCGGGTAGTTGAATCAGTAGAACTTCAAAAGTTCAAAGTTGGAGCAAATGCTTTTTTGTTGACCAGGCGGACATGAATCTTTTTATAGTTTATTTATGACATATTTGGTTTTTATGTTGTTTATAGTTTATATGTGACATGTCTGTTTTGACGTTGTTACTTTTTTTAGAACGATTTATTGTTAATTTGTTCTCTTCATTTATTTATTTCCTTATTTCCTTTCTTCACTGGACTATTTTTCCCTGTTGGAGCCCCTGGGCTTATAGCATCTTGCTTTTCCAACTAGGGTTGTAGCCTGAATAGTAATAATAATAATAATAATAATAATAATATACTATAGGTAGTAGGTTGGCCAAGGCACCAGCCACCCTTCGAGATACTAACGCTAAAGTGTTATTGTGGCTTTTGACTGGCCAGATAGTACTACATTGGATCCCTCTCTGGAGGTTTTCATTTTTCCTCTGCCTACACATACACCGAATAGTCTGTCCTATCTTTTTTACAGATTCTCCTCTTTCATCATACACCTGACAACATTAAGATGACCGAAAATTATTCTTCTCTCGAGTTGTAAAATACTGCAAAGTAATTGTTCAGTGGCTACTTTCCACTAGATAAGGGTAGAAGAGAGACTTTAGCTATGGTTAACAGTTCTCTTGGTCTTCCACTGTTAGGTTAGAGTTTGCTTGCTTGAGGGTACACTCCAGGCACACTATTCTATCTATTTCCATAATTTGTTTCCACGCTGAGTAATTTTCCCTGTTGGAACCTTTAAGTTTTTAGCCTCTTGCTTGTCCAACAAGGGTTGTAGCTTAGCTAGTAATAATGATGATAATGTGTGTGTATATATATGCATATATATATGATTATATATAAATTTTATATATATATAAATATATATATATTATATATATATATTTATATGTATATATATGTATACTTATGTATATATATTTATATATATATGTATATATATTTATATATATATGTATATATATATATATATATATATATATATATATATATATATATATATATATATATATATATATATTACGCTGTATATCTTAGCAATCCATGTTTGCCAAATGTTATACCTGTATAAGCGTATGAACAACATGGTGGAGTAATGAGAGCTTTGGTTGTGGAGGAAATGCCCCCCTAAATCTCGATGAAGTCACTGGCAGCAGGGTGACAGATTGGGTTTAAGGTGATGGACAAACTGTCTCTTTGGCTTTTACCCCTGATGCCTGGTGATTGATCTTACTAGAATTAGTATGGACCGACAGGGGTCACTTGCCTTAGTTAGATAGGATATGCGCACCACAGGGAACTGGTTATCCTTTGATGTATCTATCCAATGAATCCTCTATGGATTTAGTCAGTCATGGAAAGAGAAGATGACAAAATGGCCGCCAGTCCCGGGCGTAGTGTGTTGCTAAGAATCTCCCGGTTTATAATTACTAAAGAAAAATTGAAAATAGGTAATTGAAATGTTAGAACCATGAATCATATTGGGAAGTTACAACAAGCGGAGAGTGAATTTATGAAATATATTTTGGATATCTTGACCCTAGGTGAAACACGTTGTAAGGGATTGGTAAGGAAACTTTAGACCAAGGCAATATATATGAATTTACTCTGAAAGAACAGTTGGAGTTGGAAGAGAAAGGGAAGGAATGATAATGACACCAAGCGCAGATAAGGCATTAACCGAGTGGAGAGCTGTAAATAGTAGATTGTTACTAGCAAAGTTCAAATCACAGCAGTGCAATATGAGTATTTTAATTTGCTCTGTCCCGACAAATGATTCCCCTGAAGAAAGGAATAAATGAGATTTCAGAGAGAGATATGAAAATTGTGATTGGCGACTTTAATGCTAAACTTTGAAGAAATAATCAAGGGATAGAGAATCTGATGGGTGTCGAAGGTCTTGGCGAAGTTGCAAATGAAAATGGAGCACATTTTATAAGTTTCTGTTCAGCAAACAATCTTGACATTGGAGGTACTCTTTTTCAACAAAAGAACATGCACATGTATACATGGACTTGACCATGTGGCATTTACAAAAATCAGATAGATCACATTTCCATTAATGAAGAGAGAAGGAGGACTCGGAGAAATGTAAGAAGCTATATAGGTGCCGATATTGTTAGTGATCACCCGCTCCTCTTTACCACACTGAAATTAAAACTGAAAGCACCCAACAGAAAGATGGATAGAATACCTAGGTTTGATACAAGTAAGCTTTTAGAAGAAGAGCACAGAGGAACATTTGCAATTGAATGTAGGAATCGATTTTCAGACAATTAATTAAGAATGGTGTGATATTAAGAACGTATATCAGTTAGTTGGTAGTAAAGTTATGGGACACGCAATTACAAGGAGAAAGCCATGGATATCAAATGATATTTGAGATACTATAAAAAGGAGACAAATAAAAAAATTGATTGTTTAAAGTTTTCGAGGAAGTGATAAAAATTATAAGGTAGAGCATGCTAAGTATTCCAGTATTGACAGTGAGGTCAAAAGAAAATCCAGGAATGACTGGAGAGAATATTTAGACAGTAAAGCAGACGAGTCTGACAAAGCTATGAATTCAGGAAGTGGCTATGGTGTAAGAATTGCTCATAGAATTATTAATGAAATATCGACTGGGGCAAAGAAGAAGCATATACCCATCAAAAAGAGAGATGGTTCTGTTATAGCAACAGAAGATGAAGAAAGTCAACGCCTGATAGGACACTTTAGTGAGGTTATGATTAGGAGATGTGAAGGGAATAATTTGATTGATATACCTGAAGCTGATGACGACCTTGATGTTCCCATGAATGAATTCAATGTGTTTGAAGTTGAAGCTGTCCTCAAAAAACTAAAGAGATGGAAAGCCCCTGGATATGATGGAATAACAGCCGAGATGATACTGGCCGAAAATGAAGTGACTCCCAGGCTTGTTACAAGATTATTTTGTAGAATGTGGCTTGAAGAGGCAAAACCTGATGAATGGGAGTAAGGATTGTTGGAGAAAATAGCAAAAAAAGGAAACCTGACTGGTTGCAATAATTACAAAGGCATAACACTTATTCTAGATAAACTAGAGAGAAAGATTGATGGAAAGCTGAGAGATGAACAAGCAAGACTTAGAAAAGTTTAAGTTGAACTGAACCAATTTTCATTTTATGATATGTACAGCAATGCGTAGAATATAGAAATCCCCTTTTGATGGCATTTGCAGACTATGAAAAAGCCTTTGATTATGTGTGTCGGCCAATTTTGTGGAGAGTCGTGCGTTATTATGGAATTCCTCTTCATTACGAAAATTTTATTAAGTCTATTCATGAGCATAGCAAGTGCAAAGTTAATAGTAGTGGAGTCCTATCAAATACTCTAAGGAAATGTGTTGTCACCTATGTTTTTCATTTCCCCCATGGGTTTTGTAATGCAAGGAACAGTTAGGAGTGGTAGAGAAGGTTTGGACTGGATTAGTAATAGTAAATTAGTTGATCTAGAGTATGGTTATGACAGAATACCAAAGGGTTTGCAAATCTTGCTTACCAAAATGCATGAAGTATCTCAGGAGGATAGATAGAAGAAAGATAAAGATGATGAAAACGGAATATGCAATGGAAGATGAAATATTATAGGAAGGAGAAAGGATTAATGAGGTAGAATCATTTAAGTACTTAGCAACTATGATCTTTAATACAGTGTCTCTAAAATTGGAGTTTAATGAAAGAATGAAAAAGGAAAACCAGACAATGGCTAGAAATTACATATATAAATCAGGTTATATTTATATCAGTTTAGTGAGATCTGTGATTTAATATGGTCATGACAAGAAACAATATCCAACAGATTTGGAAGATTTGAGAACAAAGCCCTCAGAAGAATATTAGGAGTTAAATGGCAGGACAGGATTTGAAATGAAACTGTAAGCGAGATTACCTCGAGTGCCATATGTGGATGAGATCATGGTGAGGGGTAGATGGAGATGATTTGGGCATGCTCTTCACATTTCCCAAGAGAGATTAGTTCATCAAACTTTTATCTAGGCTCCACAAGGCAGTAGAAGAGTTGAAATACCCAGACCTACTTGGCTGAGGACTATGAAGTATTGATTTAAAAGCTCAAGATTGAGACGACTATTGAAATCTAATCGAAGTCCTGTTCGTCATATGGTAAAATATTATAAGCCATATTTGTTTTCTTGTTGCAACGTATATTGATGTGGATTTGCTTTTCACCTTCACTATTATAGTACTGAAATCTTCAAGCGAAAACCAAAACAAATGTAATGATAAAATATCGAATATTGAAACCCGAGTGTGATCCACGTATCAAGTCATTTTAAACTTCCAACGGTACTTTTGATAAATGGAGTTGGAAACAAGAAAGTTTCAATATTAAAAATGTGAAAAACCTCAGATGATAACTTTCTCTCTACCAACCTGGTCTGCCAGATGCGAGTTAAATTTCAGTACTTATAAAGAATGTAAATAAAAGTTGATATATGAAATAGGAGATGGAAATAAATTAACTAATGAGGAATTAAATTACGTTGTGGATTTCCAATTAATCTATGTAATTTCAACTTTGTTAGACATACAAATGAGCAGGGCAAAGGCCTCAGACATGTTCTTCCACACGGGTGTGTTAATGGTCTTTCTCTGGCAGTCATTGTTATTCCTATTAATATAATTTCCAAAGCTCTGAGGTATAACTAGCTTATTTTCTTAGGCTTTATTAAGGCTCCAAGTTTCTGATGCACAAGTTGATACTGGTAGGACCATCTGATTGAATACTGTTCATGTTAGAAAGATTGGCATTTTATTTTGAGGTAACTTGATCTTGTGTAAAGATTGGACAAAATTAATCTAGTAAGAATTTGTAGGAGGTAGGAAGAAAGGAAGACCCTTGAAAGAGTAGGATTGATAGAGTGAAAGTCACATGGAATGGAAGGGTCTTTATATTCAGGAAGTAAAAGTGTATGTGAATGATGCACTGCCCATGTACCAAATGCATGAAGTGACTAATATTATGGTTATATTACTGTGCATACTGTATAGTTCATCCATAATTTATGACTTAAAGAGTGAACACTGTAGGAGGCATTACTGTTTTTCTCCAAAAAACACTGGTTTTAAAGGAAATGGCTTAATGATGGACATCAATATCCAATACGTATATATATATATATATATATATATATATATATATATATATATATATATATATATATGTATATATATATATATATATATATATATATATATATATATATATATTTGTTATATATATTTATATTTATATTTATATATTTTATGTGTGTATGTATATATAAATGTAAACATATGTATGTATATTATATATATATATATATATATATATATATATATGTATATATATATCGTGTGTATGTTTGATTATTTGGTTATGTGTGTATATATATGCTTAATCGCACTTACATTAACAATCAGTTTGTGATCTGGCCCTTGCTGTTATGATAACTGATTAATTTGTGAGATTTTATTAGATTTCATTCAAGTGAATACATTATTGTTCTATCTATTGTCACAGCTATCTAGTAATTCTAAACACAATAGCATAAGGGTATTGCAAATTCAGCAGCTGCAATGACAATAGCATAGCACAAACAATAAGCGCTATGCTAATTTTGCAGCAATTACGTTTATTTGATTTGCGATGCAGGTTGTAAACACTGATCTGTGTAATTTTGCGGGGCTTAATGTATGCTAATATCGCCACTCTTTGCAAATTTTGACAACATTATTAGAACAATAATGGTGCTTTACATAGAATTATTAGAACTATATCAATAGTATTAGCCTAGTTTTCATTGAAAAAATTGAAAAAAATTTAATTTATTGGTTTTTTTTTTTTTTTTTTTTTTAGCATGAAGAATGTGTCAATTTTTATAGTTTTCTTCTCACGAAATCCTCATTGAGGCCTAAGGTAATCTATTAATATCGCGAAACAGATACAACGATATGCACAAATCGAGATTTGGTACATAATTCACAGATCTAAAACCAAAAAAGGTATATATTTTGTAACTTATAAATGAACAAAAATTCGTTTTCAGATTTGTTGCCGAGTATAATTTTCTGAACTAAAATAGCACTGGTTGTATTTTTAAAATTTTTAAGTAATCTTTATCTTAAATTGATAAATCATAAGGGAATAATTCACAGATTTTAAAACAAAAAAGCTATAAATTTTGTAAAATATATATGAGCATAAATTAATTTTCTGAAATGAAATGACACTGGTTTACTTGAATCTTGTGCCTCAGGATACATAGAGTGAGATAATAGACATGAAAAAATTAGTAATTTGTCAGAGTACATACTACTATTACCACCACTATATCCCGTAAGTGCGGGGGGGGGGGGGGGGATGTTTGTGTTAGGTTTAGTGCAATTAGTTTACTGTAGGCATTACTGAAGGACCTTTGCGTTGTTCATTTGAACCCTAGCTGACCTTGCTTTCATCCTTTAACTTTATCTCTGTCCCCGCTTCCTTTCTTCATTTTTACTGCAGTGTAACTCTACCCCCCCCCTACTCTCCCGTTGTATACGAGTGCTGAATTGTCAAACAGGCCCCAGCGTCATGACATATAGCCAATGATTTATAAATCCTATCCTATCCTACTGTTACTAATAAGTCTCGTTACCGATGACGACATTGAAAGTTTGCCCTGTAGATGTTAAATATACTGTGAATACTCCCGCCGTTCGTGTGCATTGATATGGCTCACCAGTCCAATCGTCGACTTGCATACCTTTTCTCATGTTGGACACATCAAATGAGGATTTCGTGGTTCTGGGGAACTCTCTTCTGGCGTGTAAGGTCGTGGAGGTTTCTTTTTGTCATTTGACATAAGGCGACTTGGTAGTGTTTATATTTATATCCCGGGTCCCAAGACTTTATCTCACTTTAATAATTTCAAAGGGGAAACACATGATTCTTCATCCATATCAGTACTTACCTTATGATAAGAATGGAAGGGTCTCAAATAGGCAATCTAAATAATCCTGGTATAGCCTTAACTCTACCCCTGGTTAAGAAGTCATTTATTACAAAGAGGTTATATGCTAGATATTATAGTCCTAATTTGATATCTTTACACAAACCCTCTTCAGGACGTAAACATTTCATGGTTTTGAGATACTTTTTCAAAAGTAGTCGTTCATTGTGATTATTTTTTGTTTAGATTCATAGCTGCCGACCTGATGAACCCATCAAAATGGCGTGGGGGGTTTAGAATGGAAAGA